>NC_073346.2:36122500-36430000 GCF_027580225.2 Misgurnus anguillicaudatus | reverse complement strand
CTTTTCGTGGATTTGTTTGAAGTCCTGGGCCAGCTCATGGTCCTCCTCGGCCACCAGGCCTTTCCTGACCACCCCAACTACAGATGTCACAATCCCAAAGAGAGGATCGATAGAGGCGGCGAAGGAGGAGACCTTCTCTACGTAGCCCAGCACTTTGACCGCAGTCACTCGGATCTCTTGTTTATTTGCCATTGTGAGAGTATTGTGTGAATCTGAAATGAAAGGAAACTGATTTTAAGAAACAGCGGAGACCATAAAATGTTTTGGTAATTCCATTTCAGTTTTTAATCCTGCTTTTGATAAATCATATACAAATAAAATCCTTCTTTCAGGAGTATACAAAGGTTGCTGTCCAGTCCTGAATCTGTCCAGTAATGAAGATTCCCATATTTACCTTATTAACATCTTTTATTAAAATATTAAAAGTACTAAAAGTGAGACAATGTTTTATAAAAGATCTTCGATTTAAGACTAACATTAAACAGGTTAAAGTTCATACAGAATTTAATTTTGCTAACAGGATTTTGTGCTTTGAAAACTCCTTACAGGAAGTAAGATTGATATCCATACAAAATAATGGATTAAATTATCAGCGTACTATAATGTAAACTTGTCTGTACAGGAAAAGAGACCAAACTAGTAGATCTACTATGAGAAACAATGCAGTAGAGAAATTATGTGGGTTTGACATAACCAAAAAACAACATTATCTACATTGCAAAAGGAATGATGTCATACTTGTGGTTCTAATCTTGTTACTCTAAACTAAACTCTATACTCGACTGACTTTTTTCCTGTTACATGAGATTTCTACACTGAATGAATGGTGATAATACAGTACAGCTTATTATCAGGCTAACACGTTTAGCTTAAGAAGAAGGGTGGAGGAAACACACACTTAAAATACATTTTATTACATGAAACGCATCAAATTACTCCATTTTACATCACAGATGCACGCTCAGTAAACCTGAAAAGCAATAAAATGGGCCGAGCGATGAATCTTACCTGTTATGCGTCTGTGGTTGTTCTGTTCCTAATGGCACAGCTGCTGTTTTGAAGCAGCAGCCACCATTTCACAGTCGGCTCTGAGAAACACAACCCCTCCCTTTCTGTCATATAGGGGCAGGATGAGGGAGTGACTCATAGCAAAGCAATGCTCATTGGCTTAGACAGAAAAAAAGCACTCATGCAGCCTTTCCGCATTGTCTTTCTGTTCAACACACGCCCTGCTTGGAAAATGGTTGCAATGCTGCTTGCCGAGTTATAAGGCAGTAGATAGTCGCTTAGTGGCAAGTATGAATAACAATGGAGCAGATGAGTGATTTAGATTTAGTTTGTCTGGGTTTATAAAAAAAGATGAAGCATTCAGTATGTATTACTATTGTCTGAGTCTAAAAATATAGTGCATAAGAAATGAACACATGTAAATTGGATATAACATTTAATTAAGTGAATCCCTTTAAAAGAAATTCATTCCGATCGTGTTTTATAAATGAAATGCAATGCATAAAAAAATCTGGTTGCAGGTATTTCCTGTTAAGTGAGAAAAATACCACTGAACAATAAGCAAAACCTAAACAAAAGTGAAAAATTGGAGGAGAGGACGCTGGCAGCTCTGTTCACGTCAGTTGCCATTTGTACGGCTATTTTTATAATCACTACTAACTAAATAACTCAAACAAGTTTGACAGAAATGAATTTCAATGACGTCTCGTGTGTAAAAATATTTTGGTTGCAGGTATTCCCAGTTGTATTGTTTAAAAATGTAAATTCATGATCATGGACATTTTAGTTTTGTTTTTTATAACCTTTAAAATCAAAAACAAAAGATGTACAAAAGTCAAACTGATAGGATAGGCTGTCGACAACTGTTCACATCAGCTGTCATTTCAACAGCTGCGCAAGAGTCAAGTTCACAACAGATGTGGCTGTGATGTTAGACGGCCCTTTTGTAAATTAATTTAAACAAAGTAACCATTTTATTCTGTAATACATATTTGTAACAAATAGAATGAAAGAAAATAAACTCTTACGTTGCAGTAGGATTAATATCCCAAAACGAGATTGCAGTTTTCTTTGCAGGTATCTGGTGAAACAGAGAGAAAAAATGTTATGTAGCAGCCTGACTTATAGTTTGCACTAAATGACTTGTGATAGTTTAGAAAAAAACTGTTAGAAAAGGGGGTGAAAATACACATTATGCAAATCAGTAATGCTTTGCATTATATCGCATTCATCTATAGCTGTCATGAGGTTAAGATATAACCTAACACTTAACACAGATATAGTGGAAATGGAAATGTTTCTTGATCTCACTGTTACATGATGACTCATTGGAGAATATGACTATGAGTTTCACACTAATATTATAGGGTTAAAACCAAAAACCATAAACAGCCCACCTTCCTAACATGAAAGTTTATTAAACAAAACAGTACAAAAAGGATCTTGTTTTGGCCCACAAGTTCAAATAGAGACTTTATAAAGCTCATTTCCCCCATTTAAAAGCTTACAAATCTAGACAGTGTCCTTGAGAGATCTGATTGCATCTTTAGATTTCTTATCTCTTGCTTTTTATCTTTTCTTTTCAATGCTAGCTTCTATGGCTTTGCCCATGGTAAGAGTCAGGTTCAATAACAAATAATAAAACTAAATAAGTTGTTTTCGATTTATTTTTCTCTAAAACCTGTAAAAGTAGATTTGAATAAACTTGGTAAAAGACTATTTATATCAACAAAATAAAGCAAGCTCCTCACAGTATCTTTTGTTCAGTCAGCCTAACTTTCTCTGACGCCTGTTACAGATATCCTCTTGATTTTTTCAGTCAAACTTACCCTGCATTCGAATACTACTAAATAGTAGTCAAAATTAGATTTAGTATGTCCTATCTCTGATAATGCAACCAAATGGCCATACTGTCCCATTATGGCTCAGGGCATATAAGGCGAATTGGTAAGCAGGCTGAGTGTTAATATTCTTGACTGTAAACAACAAAAGGGCATGAACTTCAAATAAAACGGACTTTTGACCGCGTTTACATGACTTTTCCATAGTGTAGACTCTTTTTCTCACTTTAATATTATCTTCATATTTTATAATAATAGTAAACTCATCAAAACTGTGCACTCCGAGAAGAAAGGTACAAAAGTTGTCACTGGGACTGTACCTTTTAAGAAGGTCCTAATATGTTTCATTTTGGTACAGATATGTACCTCTAAGGCAGTGTTTCTCAAACTTATTCAGCCCAAGGAAGGACCACTTTATATTCCAATTTTTTTCTGAGGACCACCTAACAGAATCCCACTTTAACACGCCCCCAAAAAAACAACAAAATAGGAAGGATAAGCTAAATTTAAGTTTAATATGCAACTGTTTCAAGTCAAAAAACTATTTTTATACACAAATGCAATACTATGTTAAGAAATTATTATATGAATTTTATTTCATTTAAAAAAGTAAATGTGAAATGAGTTGCAGCTTAATATGAACAACAAACTGCACATGTGCAAAAAAAAAACTACTATAACATAAACATACTTTAACAGCCTAGGTCCCACTTAATGTCATTCCAAAGAGCCATTAGTTTAAAACTGAGGTGCTTTTGACTCCTCTTTGGTTTAGCCACCGATCAATTTTTACGTTATTAAAACAGAATGGCAAGAACTGATATCACAGTTTCGCAAGTGCATTAAAAAACTACTTAAATAAGTGACGATTTTGTATAAACACTTGCCTAGTTTATGTCATCTTTTGGCGGACCACTGGGGGGGTTTGGACCACACTTTAAGAATTACTGCTCTAAGGAACCAGTGTGTTCATTTAAGGAAAATATGCATCTTTTAGGTACAAAAGTGTACCTAATTGAAAAGTTACGTACCCAGTGACAACTTTTGTACCTTTCTTTAGAGAGTGTGGAATAACATAAACAGACCTTCGGGAATTATGTTGTGCCTAAAAAACTAATCCACACTACATGATGATATATTTAAGCTGTCTTTTCAAATCAAGTAACTTCTTAAGGTCTCACCCTGATTTTTATTGAACAGTATTGAAGAAGTTTAAGATGTTGGACTCTTTTGATTATTCAATACCAATGGCGGCTTCTGTGTTCGGAGGGTCGTGTGTGTTGTGTTTTCAAAATATGTGTTTGTTGCTTCATGTGAACCATATGCATCACGTGTTTTGACAAAATATGTGCCTGCTGCACACACGTCAAAACCGTTTATGATAAAAGAGACCCTCGCGTTTACAAAATACTCGCAAGACGCTCCCTTAACAGTAAACTCTGATTAGATTATGTGAGTATCTGGCAAACGCGAGCGTCTCTTTTATCAAACACTTTAGGCAGGCACTTATTTTGACAAGTGATGCACCTACCAAGGTTCATTTAGATGCGTATAAATAGCACGAAGTGTAAAAATCGTGCAATACATACGCCAAATTCCACTTTGGCATGCATATGATACGCCAGTCCTTCCCATTCACTTAACGGTGCATCTTTTTTGTCGTTTTATTTATTGGTTTCTCAATTTTTTAAACCATTTTTGCTTGGGTTTAGGGTTAGATTTCAGATTTGCTTAAGGAGGTTATTTAATATACAGGTTTCTCCATGTTTTTGTAAGCCATGGTCAATTGGAGTTGGGGTTAGAATTGGGGTTTGGGTTAGGATGCCATTTTTATATAACAAAAAGTTGTTTGAAAAAAAGAAGTCACCGGCCACCACTGTTCAATACAAGTCATTCATTTCAAAATGTTCTTAATAAATACATTTAGCTTTGTAATGAAGGAAACTAAGATGTTTGCACAATTATATTTTTGTATCCAAAACTAATTTTAACATTTATGCCATCAGATAAACAGGGTTTTAATGTCAAGAGAAAATTTGACTCAAGTGACTCTAAACTTTTGAATGGTAATGAATCGTTCCCCTCTATACTGAAGTCATGAGTATTTTTCCTGATCCATCCAGAGGGGGCAATAATTTACATTTTTAGATGTCTGATTAAAAACCTCAGCGAGTAACTATGAATGACAGGGCGAGATTGATTGTGATACTCTAAAGAGGAGTAAAATTTAACCCTTTAAATGCTGGATGTTTTTATGCTCAAAATAGCAGAGTTGCTACAAACTACATAACCTGAGCCATTATTCTTCCTTAAGTTAATCACTTCAATGTATCCCTTCACCTTTTTGATGTTTATTCAAAAATAGATAAAATGATTATTAAAATAAATTACTTTAACTGAATAATTTATTTTGGTCTTAAGCAATGTCTCTATTCCCAGCAGAATAGCTGCCAATATAAACTGATGATAAATCATTATTTGCTGGATATTAAAGTACCTAAAAGGGTCAAACTGGTCAAACAAGATACGCACCACATGCACCAAACAGTGTCTGTGGACATTATAAACATAAACACTCATAAACTGTAAGGAGAAGACCAGAAATTTGATTTTAGATCTGAAGAAAGCATATCCATTTCACTGATTCAAAATAACTTAAAAATAGTGTTTGATCTTCAACTTAAAGTAATTACTACTAAAAATAACAGTCTGTGATGAACTTCAGGCCTGAGTCTCATATCCTTAAGCTTCTGAAGCTAATAACCCCTGATGACCCTAAAACTTGTTTACTTAAGAGTTAGATATAATGACTTTAGAGTTTTTTCCTTAGAGTTTTAATTGAAAACAGTTTAAAATGCTTAAGCACAATGATAAACAATGCAGAGTGTCGTCTCATTCAGGAAGTGACAGCTTTTACTGCTCAGAGGAGCGGCCATCTTTAAAACTCCTTATCAACTCACACAGAGTAGCTAATGTGTCAAAAATCTTACTTAAAAAACACTCAAAATACACAACAAACATATGAAATGCATGATTATAGTATGTTTAAATGCATTTTTATTCTTCCTAAACCATTATTAACAGTTTTCTCTCTTTCTTTCACAGAGCACTGCCTGTTTGTCAGCACAGACACTTCCCTTAGAAAAGCAGCCAATGGTCCAACAAAAAAACAATAAGTGGCCAACTTAATCATGCCAAAACATAACAATACATCATCTTTATGTTTTTTCTCAAAGTATGAGAGTATTTTATAACATTTAAAGCCTAAATGGAGTGAATCACTTGCAGCTAGCTGCTGTCTGCCCTGGTATAGCTCCCCCTAGCAGCAATCTGCGTATTGTTCATGCTAAACATGATATCCATTTTCAACCCTATACATATACCATGTAAAAACTATAAAAATCCATATACAGGCAAGCATGAGAGCCAGTGTGCATCTCAATGATCCCATCCATCCATTATTGACCTGGCCATTGGGGAGCATAGCTCCTCTTACCTTTTAAGATTGCTACTACCCTCTCCAAAGTCCCAATCCCGACTGCAGTTCTTCTTCCCAGCAATCACTGCAATAGAGTCTCTACCATTTTAGCTCAATATGGAGGGGTGTTCAAATTGTACTATGCCATTTTGGTAGGTTTTATAGGCCCCTGGTGCCTCAAAATGGGCCCTTTAGACATGACATTAATGCAAGTCTTCACTTGCACCATTATAATATCATCTATGTAGCCCTGTTGACCAGCCCCCTCCTCAAGGCACAGATGACCTCCCCCAATGACATTCAAATATTCCAGCCTTCCAACTGTCAGACAGTCCCATACAGAGAACCAACTGTGATTCTGGAGGCAGCTGAGAGCGCAAAGTGCCTCCAAAGAGGCCAGCTGCCAAGCATTGACATGGGTTACAATAGGTGAAAGCTATTTGTGGATGACTTTTTATTAAAATTAAGTTTTAAATTAAAAATAAGGGTTGGAATAAACCAATTTTTCGAAAATAGGTTATTGAAATACGAGCCATCCTATGGAGCAGAGTTAGGAGTGATGCCTCTCCAATGGCTTGGGTGTGTGTCCACATTGGATAGCTGTTTATTACATGAAAAGAAAAAGCTGTGCTGGCTTTATTTTTAGGAAAATCTAAAAATATATATGTAAATTTACTCACCAACAGGGATAAAATATACGATTTGACATGGATTTGTGTTGAATCATGGTTTTATAACAGAATGAAAAGCCTCTTTATCAACATCCTACACACTGCCTTGTGGCACAGACCTCTCCAAACCACTTTTCCTTTTGAGACAACAAACATGCTCTGAATTGAGCCCTTTCATTCTCTCCTTCATTTATAGAGAATCCACTGATAAAGAAGTTGCATGATATTGAAGAAGTATTTAGATTCACTGAACATTTTAAGCAAAGTTAAGCAAGGAAAGAAAGTACAAAAAAAGACAAGATCTCAAATGTGCAGAGAAGCAAATAAGAGCTTAAGTAGTCTTTAGCACAAGAACTGTTACATAGTATTTATTCCACATATACATGGTGCCATGTAGATATTAGCAAATGAAAACTACCATCCATCAAAAAGTGCATAATAAAGTGACATCATGCTTTCTTACATCATGCTTTATCAAAGTAACATACTCTGCATCAAGTCTTTGTTAGAAACATTAAAAACAATGCAATCAGAAACTATATTCTTAAAGTGTAATCACAGCAAAGTGCAGATCAACATAACGTCTGAGAAACTAATAACTCAATGCTATGAAAAAACTTTTTTTTAGTTCGGCACATGCAGCACCTGTGTAGTAATAGAACAATATGGTGCAAACCACGTATGGTTTTAATGTGCTATATAACACGAATGTATTCTCACAAAACATCTGTTAGTCTGCATCTTCATTAATTTGTGGACGCAATCTACAAAATAACACAAAATTTAATGTAATTATAATGTAATGTAAAAAGCTCTTACCACCGGCGTCGCGCAAAACTAATGGAAACTGCAGGTGCGCAAAGCTGACAGAGACTGTGTTGGACAGAGCGCGCGTGGAGTGTTAACGAAGAGCTCAGCCCACTGTTTTCTATCATTACACACAATTTAAACATAAACCCCATTGCAAAAAGATGTAAGACCGTTAGTTCAATGATGCGCATTTCCAGGGTCCTATGATCGTACGAGTATTTTTAGACAGGCATCAGTGAGTGAACTACACGACGTTCTGTTTTCACCCCAAACAATAGTGGTGTATCACTAAACAACACTTCGGCTTGTAAAACAAGCTGATTAATAATGTATGATGTTGCAGCATCATCACGTGATCCCAGGATTTAATACAACATTATGGCGTTTTTGATTGATGACAAATATTTTGCATATCAGTGTCCATCGCATAGAATCAGGCTATTTATATTATATATTTAATTTGTCAGCTTTTTAAAACTTTATTTGGTCTATTGTATTTATTTATAAACATCAAAATGCTGTACCATTTAAAGCGGTCATTTTGAAAATATAATGTATAAAATAGGGTAAATGGGTCCGAATGGTTTACTTTTAGTGTAAACATTTGAGAGTCTATCAATATTTCTCATATTTATTACTTTTGTGTACAAAAAGTGCAGAATGATGTTTTGTAAACGTTTGGCATGAAGAATTCAGCCGCGCGTGCCCATCTGCATATGACGCGCATTTCACATAAGATAAGTGTATGCACATGCTGTGATTTTGTACTACATACATTTATTTTTACGATTGCAAGATAAATTATTTATTGAAATAGTGCTCTACCTTCCACAAAGTAAACAACTTGAAGATGACGCGTCATTGGAGCTATGTTTTTGTTGCGCGTTACGTGATAATGGAGATAGGACTGAAAGAACAAACTGGAGGGCAAAAGACAAAATAATCTACGACAGCTTGCAGTGGTTTAAACTCTTTGTGGCTTGCAAAGGAAAACAACACCGCAGACAAGGAGACAGGTAAATGCTGTTCACATCTGTATGTTTATGTCTTGTAACACTTTGAAACGGCTTTATTTGTAAAATCTCTTGTGTTTGGCTTTTTAAAAATGGCGGGTGCCGATGTATGCACAACAGGTGTAATACGTTTGGCCAATCAACGTACACTTACGTCACTAGTATTAACAAAATCCAAAGGGTAGAGCATTGTTTTAGCAGCGCAAAGGGTTCGATCCTACCGATAAAACGTATATCAACTGCAATAAGTCGCTTTGGATTAAAGTATCTGCAAAGTGCATGTAAATGTAAAAATATGTATGAAATATTTAAAGTTAGTTTAGTGTTTTGTTATTTGAATGTCTGCTGTAGTTGATAAAACAGGATTAGATGCATGCTATTTAGGCTAGTTTATTGTTTTATTAGTGGACAGTGAAATAAAGTGTAACAACCTATGACACTGGTTTGTTTGGATCTGTCTTTATTTTGTTTTGTGTCATGAAATTCAATTTGTGTTAATTATGGAATTCATCAAGGTAGAACACAGCTTGCTTTAAAAACAAAAATTTACTACGATAGTCCATTAAGCACTTTCAAACTTTATTATTCAGTTTTATAAAGCTGTCAAGAAAAATATCTTTATCCCAGTAATGGCATTGTAAGACAACCAGATAAACAGATATGAATGTGCATTATGTTATAGTTGGTAAAATATTTTAGATTTTAAAATAATTTGAAATTGCATTGTTTCTGTAAATGTTCTAGCAATACCTGCAGTTTAAGGAACTTGGTTAAGTCAATTCAACCTACTATTTTAAGTTTAACTTGTAATAAAGTGACATAACTTATAAAAACAAGTTTAAATTGTTTAACTTAATTTGATAAGTTAACGTAATATATATGTTGGTATGATATCATTGTTTACATTGTATGGTTCCAGAAAAATATTGTAGGCCTACTGATAATATGCATACATTGAATTGCACAGCATTGGTTTGGATAAAACCATAAATCAGTGTAAATAAAAAGGTTTTCTGCAAAGTCTAAGTTAGTACTTAATGAAAACCACACTCTGAATATAATTAAACAACTCTGGACTGTGTGGGTTACTCAAGTTGACAGTTTCTATAATTAATTTTGTCAGTAAAGCTAAACTTTAAAATCATTTATATTTTTTCCACATTAGAATAATAATAATCTTCATACAAACAATGGCATAACACAAATGTAACATGAGAATTATGTTGTGACTAAAAGCATCCAAAATAAATCACAACTCTGTTATATTTTATCATCTGAAGTGCAGTCATCCTTTGCCTAGAAATTGCAAAACCATAATCATGTAATTTTATCAAGAAGCTTCTTGAAAAAATATTTAAAATTTTAATTTAATTTTTCTAATAACAAAAATTGATCTGTTTGGGACAGGTATATTTTTCTCTACAAAGTAATGTAAAGCATTTAACCATACAACTTCATATTAAATGATTTTTAAGATCATAGTTAACATTTCAGTCAAGTGTTTCAAAACCTTTGAACAGTAGTGTATGTTTTGATGCCTTGTCATGAATACTTTGGTAGACCTTCCACATGGCTAACTGTTTTAATTGTTATTTATATATCATTTGTTGTTATAGTACTTTTCCTTTCTGGTGTTTGAAAATGAAAGTATTATACTTGCTTTTATTGCAACTTTTTATTGACATTGTCATTGACTTTATAATAACATCTTTAATGACAATGCAATGAACATTATTCAAAAGGAGACTAGAGGCCATATTAAGTCTTCTGTCAGACAGAATGACAGTAATAAATAGTGAGTCATGTGACATAATCGGGCTGCCTGTGGGTACTGTCCATGGTGCTGTTAGATTCATCAGATTGTAGATTGTAAGACTTAACTTGAAACATGAAGATGTGTGTAGACTTGACTGTAGAAATGTTTCAGAAACAATGAGAAATTGGACAGTATTTCAGTTATGTTGGTCTTTGATTTTGAAATCACCAGAAAGAGGGATTTGTCAGCTCATTAAGGTGTTTCAAATGCCAAAAATACGGACATGTGGCTGCGGTAGAGGCAAACAACGATGTGGAAGATGTTGGGAGTTGTACAGAGAGAGATGCCAGAGCAAAATGATGATGTTGTGGAAGATAAAAAAAGTTTGGAAATAGGAGTTTTAATTTCAAGAATGCACATTGGCTATTGTTTGCTAAATCAGTGTATGTTAAGGACAGGGAAACACCAGACTGGTAATTGTGACAAATGTAGTTTGGAAAATGTGGAAATGGTTGAAAGTTGAATAGAAGAAGAAGGAACATGGAGGGCACCATGGCTAGATGTCTCATCCGGAAAGCTTGCCTGTGACAAGATGGCCGCCGGTGATGATGTTTGAGTCCACCGTAAGACACCTAGCCTTTATTATGCATATTTATGGAAGGCACTTCACCAAAAATAGTTAAGTTCAGGTACCAGGATTTTGTGCAAGACGATGCTAAGAAGAGAAGAACAGCAGTATGCAAAGCCTGGAAGATGAAGATCATTAAACAGCACCACTTAGAATTTCATTCGACACTTCAAATCCCACAAAAAATGCAAAGTCAGTCCTATTGTTTTCAGGCTTAAGTTAACGTCTTAGCCATGTTACACGTTGATAAATTAACAATAAGGCACTTGAATATTATAAAAAAATAAAAGCCTTTATACTAGACTACTGCACACATCTACATGATACGTTCTCTTTGTATTATTTTATTTTTCTCTCCTGCTTGTCATGTAGGCCTACAGCTTGACCAGGTTGACCACACACCCTGATGAAAGCTGGTCTGTGTTTCTCAATGTCAAGGAAGGATCCTCTGAAGCCAGAATTTTGAGGATGCAAAGTCATCGACATCTGTCGAAGGACTGTTCCAATGTAAGGATCCGAGGATCCTTCCTTGACATTGAGAAACACCTGCTGTGTAAGTTTTGATCATCGTTCTGAATCCGATCAACAAAAGTCCTTGACAAAAGTGCAATAATCTCAGCTTTTTGTTCAAAATGATGTATTTCTGAAGAAACCTACCCTGTTCTTTTGTTTTAAATATTGTATGTTTATATATATATTTAAAGAACAGAAATTTCTGAAAGGCATTAAACTTTTGTAAAAAAAGTTGGTCTTCAGTGTTAGGCTTTGGAAACAGCAGAGCTGCATTTTGAAATAAATATCTAAAGCATGTTAGCATTGACCTCTTGCATTTATGCTACAGATAGCACCTTTGTAATGTTTTACTTTGTAGAAAAATTGTAATAATCATAATTTGAATTTGTTCTTGGCTTTCACAGCTGACCCCAAATAAATGTAGTTTGCTTATGACCAGCTTATTTTTTATATACTGTTAAATTGAATCTCGCCTTTATGTGGCCTGGTATGGTATTAATCAAGCTTTCTTTTTCATCTTACATGTAATGATAATTTCTGAAACAAAATTACATTCTTTTAAAATTACTTTTTTGACCACTAGGTGGCGACAGGACATTATACTTGCCATTGAGAATGCATAACTAGACACCCAGTCAATGTTAGAGGATAAATGTCTAGTGCTGAATTTAATTTACCAAACAAAAGCTTAACATAAACATCAGGAAAAAAGGTAGAACTTTCACAGTAAGCCCATTCGCTAGAGTTGAAATAAAAACCTATAAGATTTGATACAAACGGATCAACTCTAAACTCTGTTACTGTTACTGTACTTCTTTACACTTTTCTCTTTGTTAATTTGATGTTTGTAATTTTTGTTTATGCTTGTGCTCAATTGACTTTAACTATCTGCACTCACTTTGATAAAAAACTTTGATTTGAGACCAAGAAACAAGATTTTGCAAAGAAATCCTTGACCGCAACTAAAACATTTAATGTGCATCTATTTGATTTTTTATTTACATTCAGTTTCTCTTTCTCTATATGTATACATTTGCATATGTTGATGTCTATAAAGTATACAGAAAGTCATTATCTTAAAATAAACCCCAAAGTGAACCACTTATTTTTTGTAGCCTACTCTAAGCAACTGTATGTTGCTTACAGATAATTTATTATAGCATGTTAAAATAACCACTTTGTAGGTGTGTGCAAAAGTGTGCCGTTTTGGGTGTGTTCTTTTCAATGCAAATGAGCGGATGAAGTGCAAACACTGATCACAATGATGGTGGTTTGTTGCAATTAAAACTCAATTGTGCTTTACTCTGCACTAAATGGCAGTGCTGTGGTTGGATAGTGCAGATTAAGGGGTGGTATTATTATAATAAGAGCTCCTTATGACATCATAAGGGGAGCCAAATTTCAACGACCTATTTTTTCATGTACTTGTAGAGAATGGTTTACCAAAACTAAGTTACTGGGTTGATCTTTTTCACATTTTCTAGGTTGATTGAAGGACTGGGGACCCAATCATAGCACTTAAACATGGAAAAAGTCAGATTTTCATGCCATGGCTCCTTTAAAAAAGTGGTCTGGCTATTCTTTTTTTGTGTTATGTTGTTATAGCATATTGTGATTTAGGAGGGTGAATGGGGGAGGAATACATACATAAATGTTTAAATATGGTTCATGAATAAAATACCAAAATGTAATGCATTTTAAGTGAATTGGGTTTATTAATAAAGAATATATAATACAATTTCTTATGCATTTAAAACACGTTGGATTAAGTAAAAGTATTACATACATTTTATTCATACTGGTTTCATTTATATATATAACTGACAAATGTCTTTCATATAAAGTTTTTTTGTTTTTTTTAGATTAAAAGTATGTAATCCAAAAGGATGGAAATTTTATATGCAATCAAAATACAAAAATCATGCGTAAGGCATTATTGTTTTCTGACAGCTTTAGGCAGAATGAAGAAATACACAGAATTTCTTGAACTTTTCATAGTAGTGCAGCTCATCAGAGAAGCTGCAGGAGAAGCCCAGATCTTTACACGAGTTCTTGACTGTATGAACCACACAAAGAGGCATAGTCTCGAAAAGCTGTTCAGCCATCGCGGTCATGGTGGGCTTCTTCTGTTCCGAGATCAGATTCTGTATCTGGTGTTTACGTACAGGTTCAGGTGAGGCGCTGTACGAGATCACAACGTTTAAATTCTCATCAGATGTCGCCACCTGAAATCGACTCTTTCCCGTCAAACCATGAAAGTCTTTCTTACTGGTGAGTATGCCCGTAGGAGAGTTAAAGACACGGACTGACCAGCACACCCAGTCGTATTTCTTTTTCAAATGTTCGATTAACATGTCAGCCAGCTGCTGGTTGCTTTTGTCGCTGTGGTCTCTCACGATACGTTTGGAGTCCAGCTCAGCCTGAGTGGGAAAGCTGTTGATGCAGTCTTCAATAACGATGTTTATTTTAGATTGGACCACTTTCATCTTCTCGCCCCACTCTTGAAGCAACTTCTCTTCTTCACCATAACCTTCCAGACTTGCGTGTCCCAGTAAAGCTATCAAACCGATGCAAAACAGTTGCTTCAGCATAGCACAAAATTCCTCCACTGGTCTGCGGCTCTTCTGCTCATAGTTTAGCGTGATCTCCAGCACGGACTCTCTAGAGAAATTATCTCCTGTTACCGCGTTATACAGTGTGTGGAGGTTTTTGTCACCACCTGTCTTCTTGAAGTGCTCCAGGAAGGTCTTCTTTCTGACTTCTATGTATTCAGGTTTGGCATTGAGGACCTCCATAAATTTGCGAAACTGGTTGAGCAGGTTCTCCTCCACAGAGAAGTATTTATCATCTATCCCGCTTTTCTTGATCTCGTTATTGATCAGCTGGATCTCTTCAGAAACGGCTTCGAGGCGATCTCGTACCTTCTGAAACTGTTCTGTCATGTACCGGGCTTCTTTGCTCTCCACTTTATCCAGTGCCAGCTTTACAAAAGTAGCCACGATGGAGAAAACAGGGAAAATATCTCCAACGACGCTGGCTATCACTTCGGCATTCTGCTCAAATACTTTAATCACAGCTTCCACAGCATCCTTATTCTCTGAAAAAAATGTCTGTAGTTGTTCGGTCATCCTTCAAAAGTTTGTTTGCCAAAAATATCTGTGAAAAATACAAAATCATTAGAAGCAAGTTCAAAACACCACAGTTTTATTTCAGGATTGGCATCTTTGTTGTTGTTTGCATTTTTTCATAAATGTAAATGTAAAGATGGATGTAAACACAGGCAGTCATGGTTTTATTTTAAACCAGTTTTATTTTAAGTCCAGGAAACTTTTTGACTATAAATGAAAGGGTTACAAAAATGTTAAAGGTATTGTGGAGGATTTTCTTTTTCCAGGAGGATCATCAAGACTATTGGTCCTCCTAGTTGTCAATCAGGAGTGTTGCGCAATTGCATTTTTTTAAAAATGTGGAGAAGGCGTTTTTTTTCTAAAATTCGAGAAAATCCTACACCTTTAATTTTGCTTTTTTAAATTACTCTTAAAGCATTCAAACCCATCATGGCTTCCTTGACCTTCAGGAACCAAATGCTGATTTTGTAGAGTTTTGGGTTTTCTGGCTAGTGGACCATGACCACCTTCTCCATCTTTAAAACGAGAATGCAAAATTATTTATTAAAAAGACCAAACAATTATAGCACGACTCCACGTAACCTGTGACACATATTTCAAGTTTTCTAATACATGATTGTGTGTGTAATCCATTTCATGAAATCTTATGTCAAACTCTCCAAATACTGCATCTACACTTCTTCCTGATGTGAATATCTTACTGGTATGTCCTGGTTGTTGCAGACTTGACAATAAACTTGACTGTGTGAGCAGAGAAATGACTGGTCAAATTTGATTATATGGATTTTTTTTCACCACACCTATTTGTATGTCTTCAGGACACTTGAAATATATAGCATATATAATGTGGAGTCATTTTATAATGCGTTTGCATCCTTTAGAAGCCTTACAGATGGTCACAGCCTACTCCCATTATAACTGGAAAACTTAAAACACTTTTAAACATCAGCATTTTGGTTCAAAGAAAATCATCGGGTTCGAATGATTAAATGGCAATTTTTCAAATTAATAAAATCTGTAGTCAGTGTTATACGTATGGTAGTTTGTAATTTGTGTTATTTTAAAGTATGTTGTGTTATTTTAGTATTACTGCAAATTATTTTAAAATGTAATACTTCTTAAAGCATTTGTATTGTTTTAAATAAAGACTTCGATATTTGAAATTGTGTCTCTTTGGATTGAATGTTAGCAGTATCTGTAGGTTAAAATTAAAATGAATTTTATATATAAATTATAGGTAATTTAAATATATTACAAATTATTGTATTAAAAAATGAAAATAATTAAAGTCACATACTGTAAACCTGTATTTAAATTTACAGTAGCATTTAGATACTGTAAAATGGAAATACAGTTTAGTACTGTAAATCTCATTTATAGTAGCCTAATGGCAGCAGTAGCCTACTGTAAAAATTATTGAAAATGTCTAAAATTTGATCACTTTATCCGTGTCCATGTCACGGAATTCATTTTTTTCTGTGACAGGAGCACTGATGTCTTTTCCGTGTCACTTCCACAGATTCTTGTGTAATTTTATGTATTGTTTTTTCATAGTTTTTTCCTATTTTCTTACCATTGTTGCTTGTTACTTTCTCTTACATTTTTAGACATCCTAACCCAAATCCCAACTCCAGGTGAGAATAGTTTTGAAAGCGTAACAAAAACATGTAGAAAGCAATACATAAAATAAATTGATTAAATTTTGCGTGACTATGGCAATGCATTTCTGTATTTAAATTTACATTTTCCATGCTATATGTAAAATGTTTGGTGCAAAATGAAAACTCAACAATCTAGTAAATTCATTTTTTTAACGCTTTATAAGTCGCAAAATTACATTGGAAATGTACTGATTAGATGTGTTTAACATGGTCAAGCAAAATTGTAGCAAAATGATAAATTAAATCTAATTTTCCTAAATAACCTACCTGTAAATGTAAATGTAAATGTATTTAGGAAAATTACATTTAAGTGATCATTTTGCTGCAGTTTTTGCTTGACCACTTTAAGCACATCCAACCAGTTGAGGCAATACACCTCCAATTTTATTTGTCACCCTAAAAAAGCATAAAAATGCATTTAAAACAGGACTGTATGAAACTGTGAATGTAATTTAAATGATTGAAATTTCATTTTGCACCAAACATTCCACATGGAAAATGTAAATTTAAATACAGAAATGCATTGACATTTTACATCGGCTATTGTATTGTCATATTGCATATTACATTCTAAATTGAAATTTGCTAACAATATGCTTCCATAGAGAAATGACACATACAGGAGAAAAAGAAGAATATGGTCTGAAGAGAAAGGTCCAGAAACTTTAGCTCTGGTGGGCAACAACTAGACAAACTGAAACATTATATTCACGATTACAATGTTGTAATATTGCTGTTACAAACCAAACTCACCTTGAATCGATCACAAATGGCAAAGAATGAAAGAAAACTCGTGCTGATCTGTGTTTAGTAAAACTTCTGATCACGTGTCTTCTGTAATCTTGACACACCTTCAGCTATACGGGAGGAATCTTTAACACATCTGAACATTTACCATGGTAACTACAGTTTCCACCGAAATACCATTGTAACTTTATAATTTGACCATGGTTTTGCTACACTGAAAAAAATGATTCATTCAATTTACTAAAATTTTGTAAGGTAAGTGGTTGCAATCAATTTATTTAAGCTACATTTAAATAAAAAAAAGATTAGTAAAGTAAAATAAAATAAAAAACTTTTGTTTAAATGTAGCTTAAATAAATTGATTGCAACCACTTACCTTAAAAAAATTTAATAAATTGAATGAATCATTTTTTTCACAGTATAAAATTATCTCAAAATGCCGTGATTATAGTAATAAAAATATTTTACACATTAAATAAATATAAGCAGTTGAGAAGAACAGCTGACCCACCAGCTTAGCCAGCTTTGCCAGGATGGGAGGACGAGCTTGGACCAGCTTAAACCAGCTACCAGCTTATGCTGGTCTTAGCTGGATTTTTCAGTAGGGCGTGTTGAATAATGTACAACAAAATAATGCTTATGGATCGGTTTATAATTAAACAATCACGTCATAGAGCATGAAGGTGTCAAATGGGCTATTTTAGTTACCCCAATAACTTTTGGTGATAACTCCTGTTTTCATACACAGCACAATTTTACAACACCAGTAACAACAGCCCATGTTCCTCATGAAATGATTGACCAATTTCTTGAAAAAGCCAAAACAACAGTGAGTAGGTGAAATTGCAAACAAATGTCTTTCTTTCTTGGTATTTGTGTGTTGTTTTCAGTAGAAATATCTAAAAAATTATTTAATCAAGATGTATTTTCTTGATGAGCAAAATGACCTAAGAAAATTAGTCTGATTTCCAGACAAAAAAAAATACAATTAATGTGTGCAAGCAAAATATCAAGCAAAAAAACAAGCAAATATCTGCCAATGGGGTAAGCAAATTTTTCATGAATGATGTGTTTAAGAAAAAAAAAACGATTTCAAGATTTTTTTCTCACCCAATTGGCCAATATTTTTTGCTTGTTTTAAGCACAAATTGAATAAAGTAGATCACGACATCATTTCCGCCTGCATTACACGCAACAAATCAAACACTTTGCAAGTAAAGTGCATACATTTACTACAAATAGAATGGCAATGAAAGTATATTAGCTGTTCTGTGTTTTAGTCTTATTATAATTTAATTAATATTTACTGATAAAAACTTTGTACAACACATTTTACATTTGATACAGACAGAGAAATTAAAAGTACAGATTTAAAGATTACTTAGCCTTAAAAAAATTCGCGACTCCGTGTGGGCTGGGAGATTTGTCGATGGATTTTGTTGGTTCAGTTCAGTCCAAAATGGCGACAGCAGCGCCATCTAGCGAATGTTGTCAAAACTGCAACGCCTCTTGGGACTTCTCTTTGGTATGAGTACAAGGCAGCATCTCCAGTTGCTCCTTTGAGAACCAGCACAAAAAGGTTATGTGCACCCACGTAAATGTCCAAATTTTTATAATTTTACACACTTATTGACCTCGTGAAACAATTTATCATCTTTCAAAACTTTCAACTGCAACTTATAACTCGTAATTATTGAATCATCTTTCAAAACACAAATGTTATTGGTAGATTCACTCAATTTCTACACAATTTCTCGAACCGCATGGTCTGAACAGGTTTGACAACGCATGCGCATGGATTGCACTGGGAGCAAAGTTTAAATATAGGCTATGATAACAAGAGCTTTTTGAACACATTAAATGATGACATTTATATTTCTCACGAGTGTAACACATAAAAATAAATACATAATAAAATAATACGCATTTTTTACCTGATGAGGGGAGATATGAATAAATAAAGATACCAAGCGGTTGCTTCACCATCAGTCTCTGTCTGAGCAGCGCGCGCGCGGCGCCTCCTCCCTCGCGAGTAAACGCGTCCCCAGGAAAAAACAATCTAACATGGAATATCAATTGTCACAGACACACTTAAAGACATAACATAAAACATATTCAAGAAATGCATTCTTTCATATTTAGTCAGTAGGCTATTCTTTCATATATCATTTTTTGACAGGTAGGTTAAATAATAATATCACTGTGGGGCTCGATCACTGTTTCCCAGACAGGGATTAAACTAGTCCTAGACTAAAATAAACAGCTTGCACTGGGATATTTTAAAATACATCAGTGCTCTTTGTTTTTTACTCAGTTATATTTGTTATATAGTTATATTTCATATTTAAACTACTCCTAGTCCTGGTTTAAGATAATCCCTGTCCAGGAAACTGAAACCGCCCCTGTGGCATTTTGATGGTTGATGAATCTACCATTAGTCTCTCAATTACTCTCTATTGATTCAATGAGAACAAGTCTGTATTTGTTAATAGTAGTAAATGTGTTAATATAGTGCTAGTCATTTGTCCTATATTAGTTATTGTTTAGTTTTGCATGAATTATGAAACTTCTCAGTAGTTCTCTGGGAAGTATGAAAAAAAACAGTAGTTGATTAAACTACCACGTTCATCTGTGTTCTATTACTTAGTTTGTTAATCAGAGTTTCATAGTTAACAGTAGTTACTAGTTTGTTGATATTGCATTACTCATTTGTTCCTGTGTAGGTTTTCATTAATAATAGATCAGTATTCTAAAGTGTTTTCCTCACTTTTGCCATGAGATAAAGATATTATTCTTGACAGCTATATATAACTGAATATATATATAAATATAAACATATAAACATATTAAAATTGTATGTTTTTGTTTTTAAAGCAAGCTATGTTCTTGAAACCTTAATGAGTTCCATAAATGTTGACAAAAAACAAAATAAAGATCCAAACAATACAGTGTCATAAGCTCGTACACTTTATTTCACTTCCAACTAATAAAACAATAAATTAGCCTAAATAGCGTGCAAGAGCAAAGATATCTTGTGCAGTTTTATGATTCTGATCAATGACCCTTTGTAAATTACTGAATTGCTTAAACAAGCAAAACGTAATCTAATCCTGTTTTATCAAAAACAGTTCCGTAGAAATGACATTGTTACCTGCAGCTGTTTGCCAGTAACTTACTACAGATTTAAATTTATGTTTTTTACTGGCAACATTTTGTTCAAAGTTAGATGAACATTAAAACATTAACAAGTCTTTGTCTTTACAGAGTAAAACTAAAATAACAGCATCAAGCACAGCATTCTGGGAAACAAAATCTGAAGCAAAACACGGTTGTTGATGATTTCTGGTTCCCTGAATGCTTTGCATGAGGCTGTTATTGTAAAGTTTTATTCTGTACAGATAAAGACTTGTTAATATTGAATATTTATTTAACTTTGAACAAACTCTTGCCAGTAAATAACATACATTTAAATCTACAGTAAGTTACTGGCAGTTACTCACTTTAAATTCCAAAAATTCAGGACCAATAGATATAAAAACTCTTTTGTGCCTGCAGCCAATCTGCTTCTCAATTCAAAGAACCACAGTTAACTTAATGATTTACTATTTATTGATTGTGTATTGTGCTTATTATTTTAATGCCTTTTAACCCATCTTGCAATGGGGTTTCTTTTTTATTTGTTTGTAATGATATGAAACAGTAGGCTATAGCTCCTCATTAACAATCCACGCGCGCTGTGATCTGCTTTACGCACCTGCAGCTTCCTTTAGTTTTGCACGACCCCGGTGGTAATCGCTTTTTTGTTATTTTATAAATTGCGTCCAAGAATTCATAAAGGTGCAGACTAACCGATGTTTTGTGAGAAGAACATCTGTGTAATATAGCACCTATGAAGAGCGACGAGTGGTTTTGTAGCACCACATGGTTCTACTACACATGTGCTACATATGTGCTGAACTAAAAATGGTTCCCCTATATACGAGCCAGTGAACCACCTTTAGAACCGATTTGTAGCCTAATCTGTAAGGTAAAACATTTTAATGCAATCTATACCCAAGAGTGGTGAAACGTGATTAAAGTCCAATTTGATTTGATTTACCTTTTTAAACCCCGAAGGGAAATTCACATGTGTATAAAAGAGTATAAAAAAATAAAATTACAATACAATTACAACAGTTCACTGTAAAAACATTCTGTAGAAATTACAGTATTAATGGGTATTACAGGCAACTAGCTGCCAGTAACTTACTGTAGATTTTATATTTATGTTATTTACTTGCAACAGTTTGTTTAAAGTTAAATGAACATTACACATTTTCAGTCTTTATCTTCTACAGTAAGTTACTGGCAACCAGCTGCATAATTACGGCAAATTTTTTACAGTGTTTGTACACAATGACCTGAGCAACTATACATTATACACACAGCACCACATTGGTTTAGTTTCGAGCATGAAGCAGACATGCACAATCAGATTTCTACAACAATTTTCTTGTATAGTACTGGTTGTAAAATCTGATGGCATCCTGGATGTGTTCACTTTAACACAATGTTTTGTGTTAAACTATATATTACATTATGTGTCATTTCGTTTTGATTTTGAGTTCATATAAATAGAAGGGACAACAAAAGATGTGTTAAAACAACACAAAGTGTGTTGATCCAAAAAAACACAGATGTGTTAAGTTGAGGACAACACAGTAGATGTGTTGTTCTTAACCAGACCCACAAGATGTGTTATTTGAACACATTCGTTTTAAAAGTGTACGACTCTGACCTTTATTAAAGATTTGTGTTGTATTGTCAAGCTTATTGTTCAGATATACACAAGTACTTATATAAAGTGATAATCTCAATATCTGACTGATATAAATTCACTGGAATAACGTGATAAGGATGTCTGCCAAAATCAACCATTTCATTGGACTTAATATTTAGCCTAAGAGAATTTATTGCACACTAATACACAAAGTTCTTTAGAAGTTCCCTGTATTCACTCTCGTCATTATCTTTTATACAACCAACAATTTCAGAATCATCAGAACATTTTTGAAGATGGAATTATACATTGAAAATCAAATGTATAAAAAGTAAATAAAAATGGTGCCAAAACTGTACCTTGAGGGACACCACACGTAACTACTTGAGACACACAGTATTATGTGGTCTATTTAAGAGATAGTCAGTTAGCCAGCTGACCATGCTGTGGTGTATTCCGGCATTTTCTAACTTATTTATAAGCAAAGCAGGTTGAATAGTGTTGAAAGCACTAGAGAAGTCAAAAAATGCAATTCTGACAGTATTACCGGAGGTCTCTAAATGACTTAGAGATTTGTTTAAAAGACAGATAATTGCATCATCAACCTCAATGGCAGTTTTGTAAGCAACTTGCAATTTATCATCAAAAGCACACAGTAGCTGCTGTATCTCTCAAACACCTTCATCAACTGGGCTGTTAGGGCTATTGGCAAATTCAAGGTAAAGTTTCTTAGGAACTAGTACATGATGTCTTCTATAAGACAGGTATCCTTTCCAACTATAGACTTAAATTAAAAATATAGTGAGTCACCCAATAAAGTTGATCAGCACAAACTTTAAGTACTCCAGGACTTATACTGTCAGGACCTGCAGATTTTAAACCACTTCTTACTCATTCCAAAGTTATTGTAAACAGACTCACAGGTGGTGGAGAGTAATGAATTTGTCTCTGAGGAGAGGTCCATGGGTTACAGGAACACGCCCAGATTTTGGGAACTAGCTTATTCACCGTATCCCCCCAGAGTTAGATAAGTCCATACATACCTTTCTCATCTCAGTGCCTGCTTTAACTCTGTCTGACGCAGCCCCCGCTAGCTTAGCACAAAGTCTGGAAGTGAATGGCTCCAGCTAGCAAACTGCTCCCAATAAGTGACAAATAATGCGAACATTTTCCTATTTATGTGTTGTGATTTGTATAGTCACACCGTGTACAAATAACAAGGTGATATGAGACAAAGCTATCTTTTAACAGTATACATACTGGGAACTATATTCTCAGAAGGCGAAGCACTGCTACTTGGGCGGAGTGATTTGCTCACAGCACCCGAGAAGCCCCTGGTAAGGAACAGAGAGTTTGGTCAGAGTTGTGCAAATCACTCTGCCCATGTAGCAGTGCTTCTTGTTCCTTAAAATTGGGCCGGAGTGCAGCTCTGCCTCCTTGGGTCCACAACACACCCTGCCGGAGCTCAGCTCCGTCTCCTTCAGCACCAGGGTTTAAATTGGGCTGGGGCCGTCCGGGGCTAAGTCCCGGCACATAGGCTGAAGGCTAAATTACTGCAGCAATGTGGCGTGGCATGGAGTCAGGTGTTATGAGTGTCATTCTTAGGTGTTATGAGAGCCCAGGTTGCTCTGATAGTGACCTTCTTCTTCTTCACAATACCCCGTAGATTTTCTGTGGGGTTAAGGGCAGGCGAGTTTACTGGCCAATCAAAAACAGTGATACCATGGTCCTTAAACCAGGTACTTGTAGCTTTAGCACTGTGTGCAGGTTCCAAGTCCTGTTGGAAAACGAAACCTGCATCTCCATAAAGTTGATCAGTAGCAGGAAGCATGAAGTGCTCTACAACTTCGTGGTATGTTCCTTGAACCTCTGAAAACAAAGTGGACCAACACCGGCAGATGACATGGCACCCCAAAAAATCACTGACTGTGGAAACTTTATTATGGACCTCAAGCAACGCAGATTGTGTGCCCTCCTCTCTTCCTCCAGACTCTGGGACCCTGATTTCCAAAGGAAATGCAAAATTTACTTTCATCAGAGAACATAACTTTGGACCACTCAGCAGTCCAGTCCTTTTTGTATTTAGCACAGGCGAGACGCTTCTGACCTGGCTGCTGTTCAAGAGTGGCTTGTGTGACAGCTGAAAGTGTGAATTTCTTGCATAAGTCTATGCATAGTGGTTCTTGAAGCACTGACTCCAGCTGCAGTCCACTCTTTGTGAATCTCTCCCACATTTTTGAATGTTTTTTTTTCACAATCCTCTCCAGGGTGTGGTTATCCCTATTGCTTGTACACTTTTTTCTACCACATCTTTTCCTTCCCTTCGCCTCTCTATGTGATTGGACACAGAACTCTGTGAACAGCCAGCCTATTTTGCAATGACCTTTTGTGTCTTGCCCTCCTTGTGCAAGGTGTCTATAGTCATCTTTTGGACAACTGTCAAGTCCGCAGTCTTTCCAATGATTGTGTGTTCTACAGAAATAGACTGAGAGACAATTTAAAGGCCTTTGCAGGTGTTTTGAGTTAATAAGCTGATTACAGTGTGGCACCAGGTGTCTTCAATATTGAACCTTTTTTTTACAATATTCAAATTTTCTGAGATACTGAATTTGGGATTTTCCTTAGTTGTCAGTTATAATCATCAAAGTGAAAATAAATAAACAGTTGAAATATTTCTGTTTGTGTGTAATGAATGAATATAATGCACAAGTTTCACTTTTTGAATGGAATTAGTGAAATAAATCAACTTTTTGATGATATTCTAATTATATGACCAGCACCTGTATATTTCTAAATTTTCCTAAAAAGCCATCACAGCTTTTTCTTTTGATGTCGGAAATAGCTATCCAATGTGGAGACACATCCAAGCCATTGGAGAGGCATCATTCCTAACCCTGCTCCATAGAATGGCTCATATTTCAATAACGTATTTTCTAACTTTTGGTTTATTCCAACCCTTATTTTTTATTTAAAACTCAATTTTAATAAAAGGTCATCCACAAATAGCTTTCACCTAATTTAACCCATGTCAATGCTTGGTAGCTGGCTTCTTTGGAGACACTTTGTTTTCTTAGCTGCCTCCAGAATCAAAGTTGGTTCTCTGTATATGACTGTCAAACACTTGGAAGGCTGGAATATTTGAATGATATTGGGGGAGGTCATCTGTGCCTTGAGGAGGGGGCTGGTCAACAGGGCTTTATAGATGATATTGTAATAATGCAAGTGAAGACTTGCATTGATGTCAAGTCTAAAGGGCCCTTTTTGAGGCACCAGTGGCCTATTAAATACTCCCAAAATGGCATTGTCCAATCTGAACACCCCTCCATGCTGAGCTCAAATGGTAGGAACTCTATTTAAGTGAATGTTGGGAAGAAGAAGTGCAGTCGGGATTGGGACTTTGGAGAGGGTGGTAGCAATCTTAAAAGGTAAGAGGAGCTATGCTCCCCAATGGCCAGGTCAATGGATGGATGGATGGGATCATTGAGATGCACACTGGCTCTCATGCTTGTTGTATATGATTTTTTTAAGTTTTTACATGGTATATGTATAGGGTTGGAAATGAATATCATGCTTAGCATGAACAATACACAGAGTTCTGCCAGGGGGAGCTATAGTAGGGCAGACAGCAGGTAGCTGCAAGTGATTCACTCCATTTAGACTTAAGATCTTATAAAATACTCACATACTTTGAGAAAACACATAAAGATGTTGTATTGTTATGTTTTGGCATGATTAAGTTGGCCACTTGTTGTTTTTTGTTGGACCATTGGCTGCTTTTCTAAGGGAAGTGAAACAGGTAATGCTCTGTGAAAGAAAAAGAGAAAACTGTTAATAATGGTTCAGGAAGAATAAAAATGCATTTAAACATACTATAATCATGCATTTTATATGTTTGTTGTGTATTTTGAGTGTTTTTTAAATAAGAATTTTTACACATTAGCTACTCTGTAGGAGTTGATATGGAGTTTTAAAGATGGCCGCTCCTCTGAGCAGTAAAAGCTGCAACTTCATGAATGATGCAAAACTCTTCATTGTTAATTATTGTGCTTAAACATTTTTTAACTGTTTTCAAAAAAACTGTAAAGAAAAGTCATTATATCTAACTTTGTAAGTAATTAAGTTTTAAGGTAATGGGATAGCTGAAGCTTAAGGATATGAGACTCAGGCCTGAAGTTCATCACAGACTGTTATTTTTTAATGTTACAGTAGTAACTACTAAAGGTCAGACACTGTTTTTTTAGCTATTTTTCCATCTGTGAAACTTAGAGTATGGATATGGTTTTTTCAGATCTAAAATTTCCTTTTTGGTCCTATCTTCACAGTTTATGAGTGTTTATGTTTATATAAGTCCACAAACACTGTTTGAGGCATGTGGTCTGTGTATTATTTGACTATTGTACTTTAATATCAGCAAATAATGATTCATCATTAGTTTATATTGGCAGCTATTCTGCTGGAAATAGAGACATTGCTTAAGACCAACATATGTTATTCGGTTAAAATAACTTATTTTAATAATTATTTTATCTATTTTTAAATAAACGTCAAAAGGTTAATGGATACATTGAAGTGATTAACTTAAGGAAGAATAATGGCACAGGTTATGTAGTTTGTAGCAACTCTGCTATTTAGAGCCTAAAAACATCCAGCATTTAAAGGGTTACATTTAAATACTCATCTTTGGAGTATCACAATCAATCTCACCCTGTAATTCTTAGTTACTCGCTGAGATTTTTAATAAGACATCTAAAAATGTAAATTACTGCCCCCTCTGGATGAATCAGGAAAAATACTATAAAGGGGAAAGATCCATTATCATTCAAAGGTTTGGAGTCACTTTAGTGAAATGTTTCTCTTGACATTACAAATCTGTTTGTCTGACGGCTTAAATGTTAAAATAAGTTTTGGATACAAAATATAATTGTGCAAACATTTTAGTTTTCTTCATTACAAAGCTAAATGTATTTATTTTAACATGTCACTGGGGCGGTACCTTTATAAAAAGTACACTTTTGTACCTAAAAGGTGCATATTTCTGTAACCTTTTTTTTCTGGGAGTGCACAGTTTTGATGAGTTTACTAGTATAAAAAGTGAGAGGAAGAGCCTAAACTATGGAACAGTGGTGTAAACATAGTCAATGTCCTGTTTTATTTGTAGAACAAAAACTTTCGAAGAAGGTGACACATCGAAATACCCCAAAATTGTTTGGGTACAGGTGATGGGCAACAAATAATCAACAGAAAACAACAGAATACATTTTTATCTGTTTTATTTGTAGTTCATGCCCTTCTGTTGTTTAATAGAAGTAATGCCAGTCAAGAATATTAACACACTGCTTCCCAATTTGCCTACTATGCCCTAATGGGACAGTATGTCCATTTGGTTGCATTAACAGAGATGGGACATACTAAGTCTAATTTTGACTACTATTTAGTACTGATAGTATTTGAATTTGGACGCAGGGTAATTTTGACTTCAAAAGTCAAGAGCACTTCTGTAACAGGCTTCAGAGAAAGTTACAGTCAAACTGAACATATTATACTCTGAGGAGCTTGCTTTATTTTGTTGATATTTTTAACCAAGTCTATTTAAATGTACTTTTACAGGTTTTAGAGAAAAATGAATCTTAAACAACTTATTTAGTTTTATCCTTTATAATTTAACCTGAATCTCGCCATGGACATAGCCATTAAGCCAGAAGCTGGCATTAAAAAGAAAAGATAAAAAGCGAGATAAGAATTCTTAAGATACAATCAGGTCTCTCAAGGACACTGAACTCTATAAAGTCTCCATTTGATCTTGTGGACTACAACAAAATCTTTATTGTACTGTTTTGTTTAATGAACTTTTATGTTAGGAACAGGTGGGCTGTTTATGGTTTTTGGTTTTAACCCTATAATATTAGTGTGAAACTTGAAGTCATATTCTCCAATGAGTCATAATGTAACAGTGACATTAAGAAACATTTCCATTTCCACTATATCTGTGTTAAGTGTTAGGCTATATCTTAACCTCATGACAGCTATAGATGAACACACTTTTGCTGGGAATCAATGCAATATAATGCAAAGCATTACTGATTTGCATAATGTGTATATTTTACCCCCTTTTTTAACTGGTTTTTCATAAACTATCACATGTCATTTAGTGCAAACTATATCTATGTCAGGCTGCTAGATAACATTTTTTTTCTCTCTGTTTTGCCAGATACCTGCAAAGAAAAAAACTGCAATCTCCGTTCGGGATATTAATCCTTTTACTGCAACGTAAGAGTTTATTTTCTTTCCTTCTATTTGTTACAAATATGTATTACAGAATAAATGATCGCTACTTTGTTGCAAAATGAATTTACAAAAGGACTGTCTAACATCACAGCCACATCTGTTGTGTTGTTTTTCATTTAATGGTTATAGTTTATATATAAAAAAAACTAAAATTGCGATGATCATGAGCAAATGACAAGAGAATTGACATTTTTAGGCAAACAGCATGTTACCAAATAGCCACAACTGGGAAAACCTACAACCAAAATATTTTTACACACGGAACGTCATTAAAATTCATTTCTGTCAAACATTTTATGACTTATTTAGTTAGTAATGATTAAAAATAGCCGTACAAATGACAGCAGAAGTAACCAGTTGTCAGTGTCCTCTCCTCCAATTATTGACCTCTGTTAATCTTTTGCTTATTGTTCAGTGGTATTTTTCTTTCTTAACAGAAAATACCTGCAGCCCGATTTTGTACACATTGGATTTCACTCATAAAACATTATCAGAATGCATTTCTTTGGAAGCGATTCACTTTATTGATGCCATCAATTAAATATTATATTGGCTTTCAAAAGAATTTACAGAGAAATGTATTTAGTGTTTTATTATACATGCATTCAATTTTTTTTGACTCAGACGATAATACTGCAGAAAGGTTTTTTTTCTGTCTACGCCAATGAGCATTGCTTTGCTATGAGTCACTCCCTCATCCTGCCCCTAAATGACAGAAAGGGAGGGGTTGTGTTTCTCAGAGCCGACAGGGAAAATGATGGCTCCTGCTTCAAAACAGCAGCTGTGCCATTAAGAACAGAACAACCATGCATTACAGGTAAGATCGCAGACCAGATTTACTGAGTGCTGCATAACAATTACTCGCGATTAATCGTTTGCAGAATAAAAGTTTTTGTTTACATATGTGTGCTTATTGCGTATTATGTATATTAATATAAATAAATAAACAAATAAATAAATAAATAAATAAATACACACACACATATATATATTTATTTATATTATATATAATTATTATACACCATAAACACACATATATGGTGTAAACAAACACTACTTTCATTCTGCAAACGATTAGTCATGATTAATCGTTTTGCACTAAAACCTGTTGGCCTAATTAAATCTGTATGAACTTTAACCTGTTTAATGTTACCGTGGGTTCACACCAGCCGTGTTTGAGGCGTCAAATTCGCGGCTACTGCCTCTAGTTTGCCGCTTGAACATTTTGAGTTTACTCACTTTATTTGCACGTGAAAGCTGCGCGTGAAATTCTTCTCATCAAGACATTCACGTGGAAATTCACGTCATGTGAGGGACTTCTGCAACTTTGCTCACTTCCTGAAATCACGTCACTACTAGAGCAAGCTCCTGATTGGTTAATGCGGTCTGCTTTTCACCAAAGTGAAAACGTTCAATTCTCGTGAACTAGACACGCGAATAAGGCGGAATCGCATCTGCCGCGCTAAACGCCACATTCGCGCTGCAGACCTCCACTACTCAACGTGTCTTTACATTGACTTAACATTGAAATCACTCACGCTTGACGCCTCTATTGCGGCTGGTCTGAATGTAGCATTAGTCTAAAATCTAAGATCTTTTATATAACATTGCCTCACTTTTAGTACTTTTAATGTTTTAATAAAATGTTAATAAGATGAAAAGGGGGAATAGGGGAATCTTTGTCACTGGACAGATTCTGTACTAGACAGCAACTTTTATATATTTCTTACAGTTTTTGCCCATTGCTTAAATACGTTTTGCTAAATTTGGCTCATTGTGTCAAAACCCTACACACAAGCAAGACACAACACTGGGAAATAAACCATTCACATCCATATCAAATTGAAACTTTGCTATCAAAACCTAACAATCCTTTGTCATAATGTCACTCTAATGACAAAATGATACCCACTAGCATCATATGAATACACTTTCAGATCAGCAGCAACACATTGGCCTACTTTATATAAAAAACTGCAGTCTTTTGTTTTCAATGTTTTTATTCAGTTTCACAGAGGGCATGTTTTCACAACAACCAAAACATGAAATACTGATTTCAAAATCATTACATTACAGTAGTATATTTTACAGTACAGTAAATTCAGTTAAATTAAAAAATAAAAGAAACAATACACTACTGTAAACACAGAAAAACACAATTGCGCACAAGTGGGCTTATGGACCCTGCCGTTTGTTGGGGTCTGGCCACAAGATCTCATCAATATCACAAGCAATGCTTTCTCTCGCTAAGCATCGGTGAAAATATCCCCTTGTGTGTCGAATCCATCCCTGGATAGACCTCACCTCAATGTCTCCGCAGGCCTGTTGAAGGCATGTGGTTGGCGGTCAAATACTCACCATCTCCAATCGGAAAAATTTAGAAATGGCGAGTAAGGGGGCATGTACAGAACTTCAAAGTGATCATGGTTGGTGAACCAGTTCTGGACCAGAGCAGCCCGATGGAAACTACAGTAACATTATCCCAGACAACAACAAACCTGGGCTGCTCTGGTCCATCCTGTCCAACTGCATCATGAAGTGCATCTAGAAATGTGATGATTTGTTGCACATTAGGGACCCAGTTTGGCACAATGGTGCAGTAGGCCTCGAAGACTTATGGCAGCACACAATGTGATATTTCCCCCGCGCTGCACCCTTTGGCCAATTATATTACGTCCCCACCCCACCACACTGGTACCTGTGTAGTTTTCTGAATGTATCATTGTGGTACTAATCCAGTGGTACATATTCATCTGTTACTGGACTGCACCCATTCTTCTCAAAATGGCTTAACTAAGGCCTTGTTGTAGCTGGTTTTGTAGTTATGTTACTTTGGTCTAAGCATGTGTCTATAGTGTTCAAGCAACAGGCCAAAACTGTAAAGGGATAGTTCACATAAAAATAAAAAATTTTGTCATAATTTTCTGTGTTGATCTAATCCTGTATACATTTTCAGATTCGCAGAAGACTCAAACGGCAACGTTTAGACCCACCGATCGCAAATAAACAAGAGATCAGAGTGACTGCCGCCAAAGTGCTGGCCTCTATCGATCCTCTCTTTGGGATTGTGACATCTGTAGTTGGGGTGGTCAGGAAAGGCCTGGTGGCCGAGGAGGACCATGAGCTGGCCCAGGACTTCAAACAAATCCACGAGAAGCTGGAAATCATCTCGGAGAAGAACAAGCAGACCCTCCGGCGGATGCGCATCGATGAAGTCAATGAAATGTTTGGTAAATATGAGGAGTACATCAAGCATCAGTACGGAGCCTTTAACACCATGGTGGAGAGAGTAAAGCTTGACCCGGACAACTCGGAGAAACACATGGAGGACTTTGTGAAGATCTACGAGAGGGACAAGAGTGATCTGAGCTTAGATGTGTATTATCGTGGAGTGATGGGCACCGGGGCTCTGTTCGGACGGCCGCTGCTGAAGGTTTACTTGGAGCACTGCGATAGGAACAGAAGAGTGATGGAGGCCAGATGCTCACACATTGCTCATCTTTTCTACATCGGTCTTATGACACTGATGGCCTACACCTCGGTCACAGAAGACGATGAGGATGAAGTGAGGGACAAATGGGAACAGAGGGTTGTTGATATTCAAGCCAAGATGCAAGAAGCTCTGGACCAATGTGAACAGGGAAACTGATGCGGGACGTTGCACTGAAATATTGCTGAGACAAATCCATATTATGTTTTGAATGTCACAAATGACTGAATGTAATGTAAAGCAGCTTTCCAGCAATACATCCAAATATTTAAGTTCCGCATTGTTAAAAGTCACTGTCTCATGTTTTGTGGACCATCTCTTGAGTTATGTGTTTAATAAATGTATATATTTTCTCTCAAATCAGTCTTTGTGTTATCTTTATGTCATATCAGTGAACTAAATGTGATTCCTGTTAAGTCAATTCATGATGCGAGCAAACAAAGAGCTGTGATTTTCGCATAAATCCAGATGATTATGGATTTCTGATTTGCATATGTAAATACAAACTTGGCGGACATTTTCAGAGTTAGGAATGCTGTTCATGGCCAATGTAATCTATGTAAGCCTTCTAAGAAATAAATATAATGAATGTATTATGGTTAATGTATAGGCAACCGGTTGTTATTGCAGAAATACGCCTCTCTACAGAATGATCAGGTGCTTATTTAGTGATAACAACCAGCTGCCTTTATTTTATCCAGCTTATTACACGGCTATTTACCACATAAATAAGGTAAGGAGCATTAAATGTTGATTTAAAATATATGCTCATTTTTAACAAATGAGGAAAACCTGTTTACTTTTGGTTTTAAAGATGTTTAAATGTCACAAACACACTATTTGATTTAATCATGTAAATACAATGTCATATGTTATTAAATGCATTTATATTTGCTTTTAAATATTAAACTGTACCTGTCAAAATTATTTGCAGCATCCAGGTTCCCATGTGTTATTAGTTTTGAGCAGTTGTCATCTGGGAATAAATGTAGCAACTGGCCAATCAGAATCAAGCATTCCAACAAGCCGTGTATTAAAGTGTAAATAATACATAATAATATAAAATTGCTTAAAGTTATTCAGTTTAAAATACGTTTCCTCCTTCAGGTGAACATTATCACTGTGACGTCTTTCCCCAGACACAATGGCTGACAGTAAGCTATTTGATGACCCAGAGAGACTGAAAAGAGGTCTCATAAAGGTTCTTGAATGTGTGGCCACCATCTCTTCAGCAGCAGCGGTGGTCAATCCCATCTTCGGTGTGGCTGGATCTCTCATTCGGGTGGTGCTTCACCAAGTGGACGATGAAGATCTCCAGAAACTCAAGCATGAGTTTAAAAACGTGAATCAAGCACTGGATGACATTTCAAATCAGAACCATCAAGCCCTGCAGGAGATCCAGAAGGAAACGTTGGACAAACAGTACGACCAGATTCAACAAAACCTTCACAACCAGTTCTGCAAATTCATGGAGATCATGGAGGCGAAGCCAGAGAACGTGCAACGCAAGAAGGAGGATTTCATCGAGAGCTATATGAATGACAACGGAGACCAAAACATGCACACCCTTTATGATGGCGTGATGGGGAAACGCAAACTCTTCAGCCGGCCCATTCTGGAAGTGTACATGAAGCATTCGCAGAATGACAAGAGCGTCATGGAAAACCTCTGCACTCGACTCGCATACCTCTTCTGCATGGGTTTCATTGCTATGATGGGTTACTATGCCCTCATAAAAGATGACGTGGAATCTCGGAATGAGGAGTGGGAAGAAAAGATGAAGGATGTGCAGGAGAAGATGCAGGAGGTGCTGAAGAGCTGCAAGTGATTTCTTCAGCACAACCAATGCCTTTTACAATCTCTTTGTTGCCTTCTTGCTGGCATGCTTTCCTTGCTGTTTGCACTTTAAACTACTGTTTAATCATCAACATTAAGATCAATGAAAATTGTTGAAGAAGTAATATTAGATTCATAAGATCACTCGTGTGACACAAATATTTTATTATAGTCAGCTTTACATAATATTTTATATATAAAGATAAAATCTGAAAAGAAATAATTGTGTCTATTTGATTTTTTTATGAAATAAGTTTATGTGTTTCTGCTTTATCTTTTTGCTTTTTTAACTTGTAGCACATTCATACCAGATGCATAAATTTTTTTTATCCCACTGCAGCTCCTCGTAGATCTCACTGAATGTTTTCCTTTAGTATTCCTTACATCTTTCATTATAGATAAATGACATCTAAGTTCATCAGGATCATCATGTTTCTTGCACAATTATTTACCCATAAATTACTCAATATATAAAATATTTTTTTGAAAATCTGTACAATCATTCTCAGACACTTCTTGTAACTTTTGGAATGTTTACAGTACTTCTGTATAATGCTGTAAAGGTTTTCAATAAAGATACAGAATAAAAAAATGCTTGAATTATCAAATAATGTGTCAAGTCTAACAGGATGTGTAATGGAGGAACAAGCACCTCCAAATACAACTGAATTAATGATTTAAATATTAAGGAGTGGGTTACACTTTATTTTGATAGTCCACTTTAGACATTCTACTAACTATAAATAACTTTGCAACTACATGTCAACTAACTTTCAATAATTTGCAACTAACTGTCATTAGAGTATTAGTAGACTGTTAGGGTTAGGGAAGAGGTTTGGGTTAGTGGAATAAGTTGACATGCACATGCAAAGATACTTCTAGACAGTTGAATGTCTGTTGAGATATCATCGCAATCAAGTGTTAGTAGATATTAAGCAGACAGTTTACTAATTATCTAAAGATTGGTAGTTGATAAGTAGTTGATAAGTAATTGCAAAGTTACTTATAATCAGTAAAATGTCTAAAGTGGACTATCGAAATAAAGTGTTACCAAGGAGTGTTTATTAAAACAATTTGTGACCCCGGACCATAGCCAAAAATACATTGTATGGGTCATAATTATTTTTATTTTTAAAGATATTATTTTTATGCAAAAAATCATTAGGATATTAAGTAAAAATCATGTTACATAAAGATATTTTGTACATTTCCCTCCATAAATATATATTAAAAAATGTATTAGTAATATGTGTTGCTAAGGACTTAATTTTGACAACTTTAAAGGCAATTTTCTAACTTTATTGGTCAAGGGTCACATTTTTGTTTTTACTTTTCACATAAATATTAATAGTTTATGTACAGTTAATAATCAAGTATTCTTTGTTTTTCTACATTTTAGAATAACTGTAAACTTCCACACAGATAAACTTATAAAAGCTGTCACTGGGACTGAAAAGGTCCTAATATGATAATATACCTAATACCTAATGCATACTGTGTATAAGACCCACCCATACAATTAATATTGACCTAAAGTAAAACAATTTACATAGATTTATACAACAATATATGTTAATTTCATTTCACTCATTGTCTTATTTTCAGGGGCGCCGTAAGGGGGGGGGGGGGCTTAGGACGATTCTAAGGGCCCATGAACTTTTGGGGGCCCCAGCCAAGGAGTGTGCCACATGCGCAACCCCTTTTAGCTGGGCCCTTTTAGCTCATCTCCGTCTTTACTCTGTGTTTTTAGCGCCTTCTTCAATTCACGTTCACGGTCTCACAGACAGTGCTTTGGACAATCATTTGTAACCCAGTCTTATTTAAGGCAGAAGTTAAATTTATAGAAAAGATGCATTGTTGTTGTTTGCCATTTTATTGGTGCGTGTAAGAGCTCATGTATATACAGTATTATACAACAGTTCTTTCTGGTTCTCGAATCTGATTGGCTAAGAGCTATGCGATATTGTACTGATATCGGCACTGTAACCGCTTCACCTTTCTTATCATTCCGCCACCTAGTGAATGGAAGTCCTAAGCAGGCTCATCTCTGAATGGAAAAACACAGACGCGCTGTTTGAATCACTCTCCGTGTGTGTGTCTCATTAGTTTGCTAGCTCATAAATCAGTCTGTGAATCCCCAATCAGAAGTTATTATTCCTTCAAAGATCAGCGCTTTTGGATGTTACGTTACAGTTAATGGGAGAAATGTCTTGTCACATCGTGTGGATGATTAACGCTTGGAAAGAGGAATATAAACACTCGTTTTTTTTCTGGAGCTATATTTCTTATCAGAACGGGAAAACACCGTGGAACTGCAGGTAAGCACCGCAGCTTTTAAATGTGGACATTGATCATTCACTTTATCGTGACCTGACTATTAAAACATGTTATGAGATATCGCCACATTATATTTATAAGCAGCATGCAAAAACATATCTCTGACACTTATAAAAAACCGTTTTATATAGTACTGACAAGAACAAAGTTTAATAATAATAATCGAGTGCTCGTATCACGTTAAGAATAAATGAGAAAGCAATAGTAACGTTATACAAGTAGTTTTATTAACTTTTACCTCGCGCCAAAACAATAACAAACACAAAAGACACTAAATATGAATTAAAAAACAAGTAATAGTTTGATCATGACACCAAATACTGCTGATTTGATCTCATTTTGACGATCATAAACAAACAAGGCCAACATGAGAGCCAGGGTATCTCTTTCAGAGATTTAGCCCAGAGAGGGCGGTGGTCAGCGGGGCGAGTGAACACTGATGTCCGCTCATGCTTTGGTTCTCATTCGTACCGAATCTCACTAAGCAAACGTTCAAACAGGCGCTATCTTTACTAATTGACTGCAGATTTAAATATAATACATATACATTCTCGACTGAACTAATCTTAAAACTACACTTTGTGACCAAGAAACGGTAATATAAAGTAACGGCTCTTCCGTCCATTGAGTTGTTATGAGCTTCAAAGCAGCCGAAAGTTTTACCTGTCATTCTGGCCGCCCTCAAATCCGTGGCGGAAGAAGTAGTTCCCAAACAAAAAGGCTTTCAAAATAACTCCGTTGTTGTTTTCTAGTTTTCGTTTTTCAAACGTGTGCCGTCGAACTGTTGTATAAAAGCAATATCGCTCTCGGAGTCGTGTGATATAGCTCTATATCATCACGGCTGTGATTGCCTCCGGCACTCGGCCTGCGGCCTCGTGCCTCTGGCCTAATCACAGCCGTGATGATATAGAGCTATATCACACTCCTACTCGAGCGATATTGCTTAAGTATGTCACTAAGACTGCCTGTGAAAATAAGACTAAAGTCTCAAATCTTATTGAAATCTTATAAAGAGCATCACAGTTTGATTTCAATCGCTGACATGATATTACTCAGGCAATATTAAAGATATAAAGTTTATATTTTTACAGAATGTTTTAACATGATCTAGGATGATTTTATGTAGAAAACAGTAAATCACAAATAAACACTTCAGCTGGGTTTTCACAGGCAGGGTCACAATTATCTTTAGTCTTTGTTTAAGAATGTTGCATTTTTTATATTAATGTATTGTATTTTTAATTACATTTATATTTGCAGAATAAATCATCTTAGCTGTAGATATTGTAGGTCTCTATAAATACAATAATTGTGGTCAAAACAATACCAAAAGAAATAGGTCTGTATTATTAAATTGAAGACAAAGATTTTGGATAGCATGACCAACGACCACCGGCAGAACCCGCTTAACCTCCGCCTAATCTCCTTAATCGTTTCAATGTATATATAAATATATCTCCCAAGGGTTTTTCCCTCCTACAACTTTTTTTTACTTACTGAGCCTGGGGTTTTTTTTCTCCTTGGGGGTTTTTCAACCCGGGGAGGCAGCCTTCTTGGGCTTAACTTAGCACACTCTTCTTTACGTTACATTAGCAATACGCACGCTTATAATGTTGATTCATAGCCGCAGCAAATTTAGCTGCTTTTGCTATCGTGTATTATGTTGTGCTATCTGTCGTTTTTCTGTGCTTTCCACTGCTTCTATTAATGTAAAGCTGCTTTGAAACAATCACCAATTGTGAAAAGCGCTATATAAATAAAATTGAATTGAATTGAATAGCTCGGTTGGATTGTATGTTTGGTGTGAAATGGGTATGGTAGGGGGCCCAATCTCATATTCTTTCATAGGGCCCAAAATTGCTAGCAGCGCCCCTGCTTATTTTTGATGGATAGCTGGAAATCAATACTTGGTGTCATTACTGGTGTGTGGTTTGATCTTCTACCGCTAGATGTCAGTAAAAGACCACAGTAAAAGACCAAGTTCAGAGTTTAACCCACTGTGGTCAGTTAGCCCCTGCTGTTGGATGTCATGAACTGCAATCACACTATTTTGGGGGGACAAAAACATCTTAAATAAAATTTGTTTAATACAAGTGAAAGATGTGATTTTATGTTTTTAAAAGAAAAAAAGCAAACACAAAGGCATTAAATAGAGGAGCACAAATGAGGGCAACAGGTGAGGGGAGTTAACCAATAATAAATAATTAACGAGTAGACAAGGGCAGCACACTACCCAAACAAAAGGCCATCATGACAAACTTGCTTCTAAATCATTTGTAAACAGACTTTATAGACATCTTTAAATGTTCCTTTCATATATGTTTGGTGGAGTTAATAAAAAAGTATAATTTAAGCTCTCTATAACAACTTTTTTCATTATGACAGTAACTAATTTTCACCTCTTAATAAACTTCCAAGTGTCTGCTTTCAAATGAGACCAAACTTATGCTTTTAGTGCAAAGACTTCATAACAACTTTAACAAGCCTGCTGCTACTTCCTTGAACAAATTAAAACAAATTTAGATCAAGGTGGAGTGGTGGGTGCAGTTTTTTTGGATCTAAGCAAGGCTTTTGATACGGTCAACCATGAGATATTATTAAGCAAATTGGCACATTATAATCTTTCATTAAATACACAAAGTTGGTTTAAATCTTACTTGAGTGGACGACATCAGTGTGTCCGAATGAACAATGCATTATCCCAATTAAAAAGATGTACTATGGGGGTCCCGCAAGGGTCGATTTTAGGGCCGCTGCTTTTTTGTATATATAAATGACCTTCCATTAGTATGTAATGATATTGATTTGGTGATGTATGCAGATGATACCGTGCTGTACACTCATGGGAAGAATGCTACGGAGGATGCTTTAAAATTAACAAATGTAATGCAAAAGGTTGTGGAATGGTTACATAGCTCATGTCTCACTTTGAATATTGAAAAGACTGTAACCATGTTTTTTAAAAATAGATGTAAACTTAAAGAATGCCCTGAGGTCTTAGCAAATGGGCATATAATTAAAAATGTGGACCAATTTAAATATCTGGGTGTTATCCTGGACTCAACTCTTACTTTTAAAAAACATGTAAAAAAAATTGAGTAGTACACTTAAATTTAATCTTTTTAATTTCAGACATATAAGAAACTCTCTTACTATTGAGGCATCAACCACTTATTTAAATGCAATGATTGTTCCGCACTTTTTGTATTGTATGACAAGTTGGTCTCAAGCAAGTAAGACAGCATTGAGACCACTTGAAACATTATATAAAACAGCCCTTAAGATCCATGATAAAAAACACGTCAATATCACCACTGTAAAATAATGACTAAATACAATATCTTAAGTTTTGAAAATTTAATAATGTATTCAAATGTTTGTCTACTTTTTAAAATAATTCATAATGGTGTCGCTCCTCCATTAAAAAAAAGTATTGCACTCAACTCAGAAAAGAAAAGAGCTACTCGATCAGCCACTAGAGGAGAGTGCAATATTCCCAATCGTAGAACTTCTTTTGGTAAATCATCTTTTTCTTTTGTGGCTACAACTCAGTGGAATACTCTCCCCACACACCTTATTACTTCTACAAATCCATTCATCTTCTCGGGTTTGATAAAAGCTTGGTTACTGTCACAACAAAACTGTACACACTTGTGATGTGTGTGTGTGTGTGTGTGTGTGTGTGTGTGTGTGTGTGTGTGTGTGTGTGTGTGTGTGTGTGATTGAAATTGGGATAGGTAAGGATTTATTGTATAATTTGTGTTTGGGTGGGATTAATTTTTGGAGGGGGGGTACATTGAGAAAATGAAAGTATTCATTGTAAATTAAGAGTGATTGTGATGTAAATTTTATATTTAAATGTTTTTTATTTATATGGAATTTTATATTATTGTGTTATTGACCTGCCAAGGGACTACAGGCGGAAAATAGCACTTGTGCTACAACCTGGAACAAGGCATCTCTCCTTGTTCTTATACAAGGTTAATGTTAATTTTGTGCATTGTCCCTGCTTAAATAAAATGAAACTGAAATAAACTGTATCTATTTTAGTTAATTTAGTTTGGCTATGACATTTTTTGTGGGGGGTTCAGAAACGGGATTAAGGTTAACAGGTTAATCAGACTCTGAGGGGCGGTTTCCCGGACAGGGATTAGACTAGTCCTAGACTAAAACATTTTAAGAGCTGTCCAAACTGAAAACAACTTGCACTTACATATCTTAAAATACATCATTGGCCTTTGTTTTGCCTCAAAAGGCACACAGGTAATGTTTTTAGTAAGGCATGTTTGTTAAAAAGTAGTTATATTTCCTAATTAAACTAAGGCCTAGTCTGGAATTTAGCTAATCCCTGTCCGGGAAACCACCCCTGAAAGTCTGAAAGATAGACTTAATGTGGGGGGGGGGCAGGATAATTGTTAACCATGTTTTGGCTGTACCACAAAACAAAAGAATGCCATACTGATACATTATTAATCAATAAGTACATAAAAACAAATGAGTAATGCAATATTAACAATCTAGTAACTACTGTTAACTACAACAAACACTGATTAACGAACTTGTAACTTGTGTCATTTCATCAAAAAGCTTTTTAAAGTTTCACCTTAGGATGAATTTTAAGGAGTTCACATTTAATTTGGGCTCTTATTTGCTGTTTTTCATCTATTTAAAAATTATATTTTATATTATAATTAAAAGTTTTGACCAGTTGTGTATGCTGGAGTTCTGATGGCTTACTGTTTTAATTGTTATTTATATATAATTTGTAGTGCTGGGCAAAGATTAATCGCGATTAATCGCATACAAAATAAAAGTCATTTTTGTCATAATATATGAGTATGTGCTGTGTATAATTATTATGTATAAATAAATACACACACATTCATGTATGTATTTAAGAAACATTTACAAGTTTATATATATTTATTTATATTTTTATATATTCTATATTAAATATAAATTTAAAAAATGTATTTATAAGTAAAACAATTCTGAAATGAATATATGAATGTGTGTGTGGTTAAATATACATAATAAGTAGACACAGTACACGCACATATATTATGCCAAAATTCACTTTTATTTTGTATGCGATTAATCGCGATTAATCTTTGCCCAGCACTAATAATTTGTTGTTGTAGTACTTTTTGTTTCTGGTGTTCGAGAATGCAACTATTCTACTTACCCTTACTGCAACTTTTTATTGCAAAAGATCAATAAAATGTTTTAACATTGACTATATAATGGCATCTTTAATGACTAAAGTTAATGCAATGAACATTATTCAAAAGGAGTATAGAGGCTATGTTAAGTCTTCTGACATACAGAATAACAGTAATAAATAGTCAGTCATGTGACATCAGTAGGAGTCGGGCTGCCTGTGGGTACTGTCCATGGTGATGTTAGATTCCTCAGATTGTAGATGTTTACTGACGATAATGTTTTAATTTCTGTTTGGATAGAAATGGAGGCAGAGTATATTTTTGATTTGTTACATTACTTTAAGTTTATTATTTAGTCGATGCTCCTTGATGTGTTTTACTACATTTATTGTAAAAAGAAACCAACCAATATATATAATCAAAATTCAGTCAAAGGTGCAATTAAAATTCTCTGCAACACTATCTAGTAGGTTATCGATTACTTTTTAAATAAAAAAATTACTAGTGCATACTATGCACATATGTAATTTTCTTCCAGTCGGTTTTGAAACAACCCAAAAATGTGATTGGACAAAGGACAGATTGGACTGTAGTTTTGCTTATGACAGGAATAAAACCATGAATTTAAGTTTTGCAAAGAGTTCAGAACGGGTAGACAGCGTTTTAGTTTACAATCATTTCATAATTGTAGGATTCCTTAGATATTCATACAAGGAACAGGATAAAAAATAAGTTATACACTCTTAAGAAAAATGGTTCTTCAAAGGTTCTTAAACAATGACAAAGGTTCTATATAAAACCATAGTTTCCTGAAGAACCCTTTTTTGCTGAAATGGTTCTTTGTCTTGGCAAAAGGGTTCTCTAATTAGTGCTCTAAAAGTGCTGAAAATAAAAAAGTGCATAAATAACAAAAATAACCCTCCTGACAGCTGATAAATTAAAGGTTCTTTATAGCACCACTGAGGTTCTATGTAGCACTTTTTAAGGCAAGGTTCTATATAGAACCATCTAAAGCATCACCTCACATCCAGAAAGGCAATCACAGATGTCTGCAACAAGGTAAAGCTCAGAAGAGCAAACCTTCACTTCAAGGCACTTAACATGTGCATGTTCCAGATTTAAGGACCTTTTGCACCGACTACAGAACCCCGTCTGCGTGTTCCAGATTATTGGACAAACTGATTAATTCAGGTGTGTTTGATTGTTGTTGTTGTGACGTCAGGCACACCTGGATTAATCAATTTGTCCAATAAGGGCAGACAGGAAACAAGGGCTGCGTCCGAAAACTCTAAATTGCTGCCTTCTGAGGCAGCTTTCCAAGGCAGCAAGGCATCAAGGCATCTCCGAATTCAATGTTTGGTTTACTTCCTGTCTCCTGAGATACCTATGTGTGGACGTACATTAAGAATGTGATTGGTCGAGCCCTGTCAAGTTCGAAAAAAATAAAATGGCGGCCAAGGACGCGACTGGACCACCAATTTAGTGTAAATAAAGGTATATTTTCACTTTTTACACCTTTTAATTGCATTTCTAGCGAGAAATTAATATTGTAGTTTTCAAATATGTGATTAGTTATCACAAAGGCGCTCTCTGTTTAAATTTCAAACACGCTGCCTTAGAAGTGTGTCCGAAAGTCTTTCTCTGAGCTACCTTCATGCCTCCGAAGTCATTTCCTCATGAGGCAGCGAGGCAACGAGTCACTGCCTTGAGTTTTCGGACGCAGCAAAGGAGCTGGCTGAAGTTCAGGAAGTAGTGGAGCTGGGCATAAAGTCTATTGAACCTGAGTCTCGCCATGGACATACAATAGCCATTAAGCCAGAAGCTGGCATTAAAAAGAAAAGATAAAAAGCAAGAGATAAGAATTCTAAAGATACAATCAGGTCTCTCAAGGACACTGAACCCTATAAAGTCTCCATTTGATCTTGTGGCCTAAAACAAAATCTTTATTGTACTGTTTTTATTAATGAAGTTTTATATTAGGAAGGTGTGATGTTTATGATTCTCTAGAAATCTTGATATTAATGCTATAATATTCATGTGAAACAAAAGTCATATTCCCCAATGAGTCATAATGTACCCGTTACATCAAGAAACATTTATATTTCCAATATATCAGTGTTAAGTTTTAGGCTATATCTTAACCTCATCTATGAACACACTTTTGCTGGAAAACAGTGCAGTATAATGCAAAGCATTACTGAATTGCATAATGTGTATATTTTCACCCCCTTTTCTAGCTGTTTTTTCCCTAAACTATCACAAGTCATTTAGTGCAAACCATATCTATGTCAAGACTGCTAAATAACGTTTTTTTCTCTCTGTTTCGCCAGGTACTTACAAAGAGAAACTACAATCTCCTTTTGGGATATAAATCCTTTTACTGCAACATAAGAGTTCATTTTCGTTCCTTCTCTTTGTTACAAATATGTATTATAGAATAAAATGTGATTGTTACTTTGTTTGCAAAATGAATAGCTGTCTAACATCACAGCCACTTCTGTTGTGAACTTGACTCTTGCAACAGCTGATGTGAACAGTTGTCGACAGCCTCTCCTGTCAGTTTTACTCCTGTACATCATTTGTTTGTAAGGTTATAGTTTACAAAAACAAAAAGAAAATTGCCATGATCATGAATAAATTATAAGAGAATTGACATTTTAAGCAAATAATACATGTAATCAAAAAGCCACACACTAAAAAAAACAACTTGTAAAATTTACTTAAAAACATCTTTGTAACAATTTGCTTTTTTAAGTGAAATTTACTGCTTTGTTTAAAGTACAACTTAAAAGCAAATAAAATCGACTTAATAATGCATTAAAAACATTTGCTAAATAATTACAGTAAGTAAATGTCACTTAATTCTTTTTATTTTAGAAGTTAGATTTATTTTAATTGTTTAGATGATAAAGTCTATTACTTTTTTAATATTGAAGCATTGCTGTCCTAAAATATGAAATAAATCTTATTTATTGTTGAATGATTGTATTTACTGCATTTTCTTTAACATAGTTATATAGACTTAATTACTATTGGTGTTATAAATGGTAGTAAAAAATTCATGAGTCATGACTGACTATAAGTCAGTCATTGAATAAACTGGAACCCTTCTCATGTAAAACACACACAAAACTGTGTTTTTAACATGCATTGTCAGTACTGTGGAGAGAAATACAATAAAATTTTCTGAACAGGGTTCATGTAGGGAAACACTGATTAACTGAACAGAGACTTCACAAAATTATAATTTACAACAAAACAACATCAATAATATAAGAGCTTAAACTTGTATGACATTTTATTAACAAATAATTAAGTAGTTGAAGTTCTTATCAGTTCTGATTCTGTGAAAAAGCTTTAAAAAATCCAAATATTCAGATACAAAGGATTGTGGGTATTTCTTACAACATGTGCAAATAAATTCAAGTTAATTTTACTTTAATATTTTAGTTTAATTAATTTTATACCCTTAAGTTAAATGAACTCAGATTTTTGACTTGAAAGCACTAAAGTTTTTGATTAAATTTTACTTCATTATTTTACGACTTACTATTCCCACACAGTTCATTTTGTACATAAATAAATTGTGTATTTATCATTTTATTTAGGAAAATCTTTCAGTGCAACTAATACCTGCAACCAAAATATTTTTACACATGGGACATCTTTCATGTAACACAATTAAAATTTATTTCTGTCAAACTTGTTTATGAGTTATTTAGTTAGTTGTGATTTATAAAATAGCCGTACAAATAACAACGGATGTGAACAGAGTTGTCAGCGTCATCTCCTTCAATTATTGACTTTTATCTTTTGCTTATTGTTCAGTGGTATTTTTCTCCCTTTACAGGAAAAACATGTGACCTGATTTTTTTACACATTGGATTTCACTCATAAAACATTATCGGAATGAATTTCTTTGAAAGTGATTCACTTTGTTGTTGCCGTCAATTAAGTGTTAAGTGTTTTATTATACATTTACTATGAATCACTCCCTCATCCTACTCCTATATGACAGAAAGAGGGGGGTTGTGTTTCTCAAAGCCCACAGTGAATTGGTTGCTGCTCTATAAAACAGCAGCTTTCCCATTAGAAACAGAACAACCACAGACGCATTACAGGTAAGATTCTGCTTCTCAGTTTTACTGAACGTGCTAGGGCTGCATAACGATTAATCGCGACTAATCCTTTGCAGAATAAAAGTTTTTGTTTACATCATATATGGGTGTTTATTGTGTATAATTATGTACAGTCTTGTTCAAAATAACAGCAGCACAATGTGACCAACCAGAACAATCAAGGTTCCCAGCACACTTCTCATTGCCACGTGGCAAACAAGCCACCAGTAGGCTCAGCAGACTCCCAGAAAACAAACAAGACCCAGCACCCATGACATGCACGCTCCCAAGGCTGTGCAATTGGGCAACTAGTTGAAAGGGGCGTGTTAAAAAAATAGCAATGTCTACCTTGACTGTACAAACTCAAAACTATTTTGTACAAACATTTTTTTTTCACATTTTATTTAGCAATCCTGTGAATCACTAAACTAATATTTAGTTGTATGACCACAGTTTTTTAAAACTGCTTGACATCTGTGTGGTATGGAGTCAACCAACTTGTGGCACCTCTCAGCTGTTATTCCACTCCATGATTCTTTAACAACATTCCACAATTAATTCACATTTCTTGGTTTTGCTTCAGAAACAGCATTTTTGATATCACCCCACAAGTTCTCAATTGGATTAAGGTCTGGAGATTGGGCTGGCCACTCCATAACATTCATTTTGTTGGTTTGGAACCAAGACGTTGCCCATTTACTAGTGTGTTTTGGGTCATTGTCTTGTTGAAACAACCATTTCAAGGGCATGTCCTCTTCAGCATAGGGCAACATGACCTCTTCAAGTATTTTAACATATGCAAACTGATCCATGATCCCTGGTATGCGATAAATAGGCCCAACATCATAGTAGGAGAAACATGCCCATATCATGATGCTTGCACCTCCATGCTTCACTGTCTTCACTGTGTACTGTGGCTTGAATTCAGAGTTTGGGGGTCGTCTCACAAACTGCCTGTGGCCCTTGGACCCAAAAAGATCAAATTTACTCTCATCAGTCCACAAAATGTTCCTCCATTTCTCTTTAGGCCAGTTGATGTGTTCTTTGGCAAATTGTAACCTCTTCTGCACATGCCTTTTTTTAACAGAGGGACTTTGCGGGGGATTCTTGAAAATAGATTAGCTTCACACAGACGTCTTCTAACTGTCACAGTACTTACAGGTAACTCCAGACTGTCTTTGATCATCCTGGAGGTGATCATTGGCTGAGCCTTTGCCATTCTGGTTATTCTTCTATCCATTTTGATGGTTGTCTTCCGTTTTCTTCCACGTCTCTCTGGTTTTGCTCTCCATTTTAAGGCATTGGAGATCATTTTAGCTGAACAGCCTATCATTTTTTGCACCTCTTTATAGGTTTTCCCCTCTCCAATCAACTTTTTAATCAAAGTACGCTGTTCTTCTGAACAATGTCTTGAACGACCCATTTTCCTCAGCTTTCAAATGCATGTTCAACAAGTGTTGGCTTCATCCTTAAATAGGGGCCACCTGATTCACACCTGTTTCTTCACAAAATTGATGACCTCAGTGATTGAATGCCACACTGCTGTTTTTTTGAACACACCCCTTTCAACTAATTCAACTAATTTCCCAATTGCACAGCCTTAAGAGCGTGCATATCATGAATGCTGGGTCTCATTTGTTTTCTGAGAATCTGCTGAACCTACTGGTAACTTGTTTGCCACGTAGCAATAAAAAAAATATACTAAAAACCTTGATTATTCTGGTTAGTCACATTGTACTGCTATTATTTTGAACAAGACTGTATGTGTGTGTATCTGTCTTTTATATAGCATTGCCTCACTTTTAGTACTATTAATATAAAAAAAAAAAAAGATGTTAATAAGATGAAAAGGGTAAATATGGAAATCTTCATCACTGGACAGATTCAGGACTGGACAGCAACCTTTGTATACTTCTAAAGGGATAGTTCACCCAAAAATGCAAATTCTGTCATCATTTTTTGTCATTCTCATGTTGATCTAAACCTGTATGAATTTCTTTTTTCTGATGAACACAAAAGAAGATATTTTGATAAATGATGGTAAGGACACAGCTGATTGTAACCATTGACTTCAGGAAAAACAAATACGATTGAATTCAATGGATACCGTCAACTGTGTGCATCATTTATCAAAGTATTGTCTTTTGTGTTCGTCGGGATGAAGGGACTCATGCAGGTTGAGAGCAACATGAGGGTGAGAAAATGATTACAGGATTTTCATTTTTGGGTGAACTATCCCTTTAAAGAAGGATTTTATTTGAATACAATTAAGCAAAGGCTCTATAAAAATCTAATATTGTTTAAAATGTCAGAGAAAGCCTATCAGGACCTAAGTGTTACCAAAACATATTACAATCATGGTCTCTGTTGTTTCTTAAAATCATTTTCCTTTTATTACAGAACCGCACAAGACTCAAACAGCAAAGTTCACAGATGGCAAGTAAACAAGAGATCATAGTGACTGCAGTCAAAGTGCTGGGATACATAGAGAAGGTCTCCTCCTTCGCCTCCGCTTTCGAACCTCTCTTTGGAATTGTGACAAATGTAGTTGGGATGTTCAGGAAAGGCCTGGTGGGCGAAGAGGACCATAAGCTGGCCCAAGACTTCAAACAAATTAACGAGAAGCTGGAAACCATCTCGGAGAAGAACAAGCAGACCCTTCGGCAGATGCGCATCGATGAAGTCAACGAAACGTTCGGTAAATATGAGGAGATCATCAAGCATCAGTACGAAGCCTTTAACACCATGGTGGAGAGAGTGAAGCTTGAGCCGGACAACTCTAAGAAACACATAGATGAGTTTGTGGAGATCTACAAGAATGACAGGAATGATATGAGCTTAAAAGTGTATTATGATGGAGTGACGCACCAAGAGTCTGTGTTTGGACGACCGCTGCTGGAGGTTTACTTGGAGCACTGCAATAGAGACAGAAGAGTGATGGAGGCCAGATGCTCACACATTGTTCACCTTTTCTACATCGGTCTTATAACACTAATGGCCTACACCTTGGTCACAGAAAGCGATGAGGAGGAAATGAGGGAAAAATGGAAAAAAAGGGTTGTTGAAATTCAAGCCAAGATGCAAGAAGCTCTAGACCAATGTGAACAAGGAAACTGATCCATATTATGTTCTGAATGGTTGAATGTCATAAATAAGTTTGAATTAAGAAGTGTGTGTGGTTTAAAATGGGAAATACTTTAATGTCCCTGTAATGGAAAGCTCTTAATAAATCTCAACCAAACTCTTTCCTAAGCATGCGAGTCATTATAGAGCAATTCCACAGTGTAGGCCTACCTGCAACGACAATAGCCTGCAAAAATCAATCTTCATGGAGAAAGCCATTGTCCTTGAGAAAACCTGGGGTTCAACTGTGTGAAAGGCAGGATAAATCTGGCAATAGTAAACTTTGATCAAAGTTGAGTTGATGTAAAATGCAACATGGAAAGAAAAACTGTGTAAATCCAAGCAGAAAGTGTACTTAATTCAGTTGAATAAAATTTTGCTTGAATCCTAGTTCATGTTTTGCTTTGTTCCTAATCTGGCATAGTTATGAGTCATTCGTTGTGTATTGTTTACAAAACTGTAATAGGACTTCCATGCAGACAGGGTGGCCATGTTATGTTACCTTTCTATAAACTAAAAGGTTCATTTTTGATTCTGGTATGTTCATAAACTGAAAGCCAGCTAAATTACTAACAAATACAGTACCACAGGTATATTTTAACATTTATTTGCCAAATATAGAGTCCTAAAGAACTCCTACAAGTGTGCAAAGTTATGACGTGTGTAACTTGGATGGAAAAAAATTAAACAATCCTGCAAGATTGCCTCTGTAACACAAAATAATATAATTTCATGAAAACTGGCAAACAGAACCAGTTAAAACAGATTAAAATAACATGTCCTTTACTATCAAATGTAAAGATCATGCATCATGAATGAAATTTATAATTACCCTGCTGAAAAATACAATAGAAACCATCACAGAAATTTCATTAAAATACCAATAAAAACTATTAGCTTTAACCATTTAAACCACTACAAAATTACTTTTTGTAGTGTGATTTGGGACATATTCCAGTAGTATTTAATTTAATGTCCCCACCAATAAAACCCAACAGAGACCATCATAGTTTCCATTACAACCAATAAACAGCTGAGTTGCTGTTTGAACAAAGTGCTGAAAATCCTCCTTTGCGAAATGTATAACGTTTTAAACGGAAGTAAAGATCAAAGAACCATGCATTAGGAAAATTAATAACTACTTTATTTATTGTATATTTTCTATAGACGTGTAAAACCATATTTTGGCGGATTGTTTTACTTTTACTGTTTCACGAGTTTGCCCGCCAATTTAGTCTTAATAATTAATGGGACACGAATTTGTCTTGCTGTTCTCGAAGGCAGCTCGCACCTTGGTTGGGCTCGAGCCCCAGGTTCAAGTAACAGAACAGAAGAAAAAAATGAGCAGTGAAGGAGGAGATGAAGAGGAGAAATGCCAGAAAAATTGACACATGACTAAATGTTTAGGTTCCTTTTAACCCTACTTTAAAAGTGGACCTGTTAAAATATTATTACTGCAGTAAAAGAGTTTATTTTGATCATAGTGCCACGATTGCTGGATAATGTTTTCCAGAAGCCTGCAATTACTTTTCAGTCATTTGCGATGTCACAGAGTTGAACGTCTTCACGTATTGACATTATTTGCGAAGTACATTGATCATACCTCTGCACAGTGGCGATTCTTGAATTTTCATTTTATTAAAAATTAAAAATAATAAATTCATAAAATAAAATAAATGTTTGAATACAGTGTAAGGTTAAGTGGCAGAACAGTGGCATAGCTAGAATTAAATGTTGTGGCCAAGGCTACTTTACAGGGTTCATATAGTCCATGAAAGAAAATGATGTGCAACCTGTATCAAAAAGCATGAATGAATCTCATGATTGCTGATTACTTCATATTACCCCACATTAGATAAATTCCTATAGGCTACTGACTTCATGGATTACTGGCACAGATGTAAACATAATGTAATGCTGAATTTTTAAACTTCTATTTCTCACATCTGGTTCCTTGATGCACCTTGAACTTAACACTTTGGCAATAAAGTAATTTAGCAGATTTAAGATAAATATGGATTAATCTTTGTTACAAAGTTAAAGTTAGCCAGTCATAGCAGTAAGTGGTTTTCTCTTCTTCTTTTTTTATGTAGTTAACTATGATGACAAAGACTTCAACAGCTAGGCCTACTATAATACCAAATGCAATAAAATGTTTGCATTCGGTTAAGATAATCAATTGTTTACTATGATACTCACCAAAGACAGCTATTTTGGGACATGTTTATGTGTATTTGTCTGTAAACCAAACAGACACGAACATGAACTCATTTACCTCTGTGCATGCACGCTATTGTCGGGTAGGAAGCGCTGTTCCCGTTCACCCAATACGCGCCATGTTTTCAAGTTCAAGGAAGCAGACCAATCCTAGTTCATTTCTTCATCATATAATATAAATATCACTTAAATAATAAAAACATAAGGTTGAGTCAAAGAGTTGATGAATTATGCATGCATGTTGTTTAAATTCTTTGGTTTTATTTGTTTGTTTTCCTTCTTTATACATATTTGTTTTACCTTTTCTGGCATACCAATTGCATCCCATGTCTGTCTTATTATGATGATTGATTAGTCTAATAGGAAGTGAAGTCATAGTCAGGGGTTACATGCACACATTTATTGTTGTAGCCTACACTGCACCTGAGAGAGACCCGAGATGTCCACTCGTGGTCATGCTGGTACACCGCTGAGTCTGAAGTGATTATGACCTTCATAATTGCGTTTATCTTGCAGCCAGTGAGGTATGTTTGTGTATTCGTGATGCTTTATTTCTTTGATTTATTTGCTCTTTTGATTGTGTTGTTGGATTGTTTATATTGTTTATAAGTTTGTGACATTTGTTAAGATCACGTCAGAAAACAACCGTTACACTGGTGCCGTGACTTTTTGGATCATCCTGATCAGCTTGACGCAGATCAACCGTGATTGCTGCTCCTTAGCCGTGTTTTAACCCCGCTTGGATCTTCAAAGTTATGGACGAAGACAGTAAATGCAGTCACTATACATGATCATAGCCATGTGACTGTCAATCACGCATAACACTGTTTAAACACAGACTTTTGAGCACAGTGTCTGTTTTTCCCAGAGGGAGGGGTGGTTGGCTCGTTGGGGATTCTGGTAATAATGTGTTTAGTGAAGGTAGCAGGGGGGGCAGTCAAGGTCTCACAATGACCACAGTGGGAGTCATGGTTTGAATTTAACAACAAATAATTTACCTGTTGGGCATGCCACAGTTGAATTTATATGTTTCGTGGCGACAGATCAAACAAATTCTGTATCAAAGAGTGTGTTGATAGAACCAAAGTTTGTATTAGAAAGCCTCAACAAGATCAAGCTGAGGAAATTATAAACAGACTTACAGGAAAAGCAAAAGATGTTGTTAGAATCAGTTTGCGCAGTGATTGTACGCTTGATGTAAAGCAGACCCCTGAGTTGACTTACAACATTCTGCTACAGTATTTTAGTAGGACCTCATCATGTCTACCTCTTGCCGATTTCTATGCTACTCTTCCCCTAGTCGGAGAGAATCCAGTAGAGTATTGGATTCGGATTAACAAGGCTGCTGATCTGGCTGGCGAATGATGGCCTTCATAGACAAAGAAAGCAGCTGGTTGATATGAGTGACAAGGATGTTCATCAAGCATTGTCCAGACCCAGGTTTGGCTACTGTATTTAAATGTAAACCTATCCATAAATAGAGCTAAAGATATACAGTGCAGAATTGATGACTACCAAAGAGAATACATGGGTCGTGCTGGTCTGTATGTGAATAGCTACACTTTAGCGGTGCTTAATAGAGCGCTATGCCAGAAATATGTGTTGCGTGTGTCATGATAACAAGCACAACACTGTGACACACTGCGTAACTGATAAGCTATGTTTCGAATTCTTCTCACCCGGACATGCAAAACGTGATTGTCCAAAACTTTCCTCTGTCTGGGACAATCTAGAGGGAAAATAGTCTACCCGTATTTGTATGGAGGCGGTATGGGTCATTCTTGCAGCTCCCAAGTCGGTTCTGACTTTGAAGATGGATACTATTTGAATGAGAAAAGTGTTAATGAACTAAATATTGTGTATCAGAACACACATGTTGTTGGGGGACATGATAGTTTTTTTATACACCTGTGAAAATTGGAGAAAAAGTGACATTGGAAGCCATGATGGATAGGCTTTGTACATAGAATTCACCTTTTGGACCCCAGGCCATCCTGACTTCCATTCAGGAGAGTAGCACCCAGCCAGTACCACAAGCTGCAGCAGGTCCTGACAGAAATGGATGAAAAGGAAATAATATGTTGTTCTGCAAGTGAGTATGCATCTCCATTTGTCTTGGTGTGGAAGAAGAATGGGGATCTTAGATAACCCTAAGATCCCCATACTGACTTCTGTTGGCTAAACAGAAGAACTCTTAACTCTTTCACCGCCAGCGTTTTTAAAAAAAGTTGCAAGCCAGCGCCAGCGTTTTTCATGATTTTCACAAAAGTTTAATGCCTTCCAGAAAATGTTCTTCTTCAAATATATAAACATACAATATACCAAATGAAAGAACAGACCCTCTGCTTTCAAACAAAAAAAACCCCGTTTCATCCTACCTTGAGTAGTTCTTTTGTAATCAGCTTTTGAATATGGGTAGGTTTCTGCAAAAACACCACATTTTGAGCAAAAAGCAGAGATAATTCCATTTTTGTGACGGACTTTTCATAGCGATCCCATTCAGAGCGATCTTTAAAACAGACACGGACATGCAGCTGCTTGCCATAGGCCAATACTTCCAGGTTTAAAAAGTTGCAGAAGGGTGCCACCTAGTGGATAATAGCTGTATTGCGGAAAGATGGAAATACTCGTCATTGGCGGGGAAGCGTTTTCTCTTGATTGACGAGATATCTCGTCAATGGCGGGGAAAGAGTTAAAGATGCCCATCCACATCAGGCAGATTGTCTGACAGCGCTTGGTGGAAATGTTCTGTTTAGTATGATGGACCTCAAGTCTGGTTTTTACAACATGCCCCTGCATGAGAATGATCATAAATTCCCTGCATTTACCACTCCTATAGGCCTATTTAAGTACAACGGGCTACCTCAGGGCCTTTGCAATAGTCCTGGCAGCTTTATGTGAATGAGAATTAGTATTTTCGGCAATCAAAACTTTCTCAGCATTCTGTGTTATATAGATGATCGGTTTGGAGATGGTGTTTGGAAAGTTACGGGCCTATGGTCTGAAACTCGTTCCAAAAAAATGTAATCTCCTGAGAGCATCATTAAAGTTTCTGGGGCATGTCATAAACAAGGATGGAGTGTCTACAGACCCTGATAAGGTGGAGTGTATTTCCAAGCTGAACAGTTCTGACCTGATGGAAGCAGATGGGAAGACACCTTCTCAGAAGTGAATCATATCATTTTTGGGGATGATGAACTATTATCAACATTTCATTACAAATTACTCTGTTAAAGCAAAACCTCTCTTCAAACTTCTTCAAGACCAGAAAGTCGGGGGATGGAAGAATAAGACTCGAAATGTGTTGTGCCAGTACAGGAAGTTGAAACCTGATGATTGGTCTCAAGCACAGCATGACACAGTTGAGCAGTTGAAAATGTCTCTGGTTGAAAGTGTTGTTCTAGCTCATCCAGATTTCTCACGTCACTTCACATTGGCGACTGATGCTTCCTTCGATGGTATAGGAGCCGTGTTGTCACAAGTGCAGTAAGGGAAGATTACAGCGAGAACAGTTGCTTTTGTCAACAAAATCCCTTTCACGTTCACAGCGGAATTATCCAGTGCATCGCTTGGAATTTTTAGCCCTGAAATGGTCCATTTGTGAAAAGTTTTGCCACCAACTATAGGGACACAATTTCACTGTTTTAATTGACAACAACCCGCTTGCCCACATACTCACAAAGCCTAAGCTGAACTGTTGTGAACAGCATTGGGTGGCCAAATTGGTCAGTTTCAACTTTTATATAAAGTATGTGCCTGGCCCTCAGAATGTCATTGCTGATTCCCTCAGCAGAGTCCCTTTTGTCAAGAGTGGGGTGACACAAATACTGCTTCAAGTGTCCAATGATACCATGTTGACCAACATGAGAGGGATGTCAACTAACTCTGTGCAGGATGCCTTCAGATTGTCCTGTAGCAAAAATCAAGAAGAAAGTGTTATCCAATAAACTACAATCATGCACAGTCAATAATAATTTTGGCATGGATCACCTTACCGTTACAAGCTTGGATGTCTCTGCTGTCTTGACTTCACTTGCAGAATAGGAACTTGGTGCTGATACACGGGATATGGCAGTCGTGGATCACCTGCTTCAGTTAGTTCCTATGGGCCAGGACACATTGCCAGCATTTTCTGTGGAGGACCTACGTGACAAACAGATAAATGACAGAGTGTTATCAAGAGTCATGTCTTACATTGAAAGACGCCAGGGACCCACAAGGCGGGAAAGAGCAGGGAAGTCAGCGGCACTGCTTTGTTACCTCAAACATTAGGAGAAATTGACTGTGAGGAGGGTGTCCTGTACAGGGTGTCCCATGACCAGTCATCAAGGATGAAGCGGTTCCAGTATGTTGTCCCAGACTCGTTGGTAGATGTAATTCTGAGAAGTGTTCATGATGAAAGTGGCCATCAAGGTCAATTGAGGAGTGTTAAGGGCGATTTATAGTCGTGCGTAGGTCCTACGGCGTAGCAGCGACGGCGTAGGTTCTGCGTCGGTTTTCATTTATACTTGTGCGTCGCCGTCCGCGTCGACGTGCAAACACACGCGAAACCGCTGGTTGGCAGTAATCACGCGTGTAACCACAGTAGCAGCAGAAGTCGTCACAGAAGAAGAAGCTAAGCAAGTAAACCCACAAACGAAGAAGAAATAGCAACTTGTTGTGTATAATTTGAGAAGACCAGCAATGATGGAAGTAAATAAACAGCGACTTATGTTTCAGTTTGAGTTAAATCACTCCTCAACTTGGCTCATCTTTGTTTTCACCGTCTCAAACGGAAATACCTATGACGCAGTTTTTTTACCTGACGGGAGGGGTTCTGGTGGACCAATCACAGCGCTTACGGTCCGAGTAGAACCGACGCGCTGTTAGAAATTTTGTGAGGTGCGCGTCAGGCTACGCAGAGCTACGCACAGGCTACGGATAGCCTAAGCCGTAGCTACGCCGTGGGACCTACGCACGACTATAAATCGCCCTTTAGTTTGGCAAAGCAGCGTTTCTTCTGACTAAACATGGAGCATAAAGTATAAGATGATTATGTGTGCAACTGTCAACGCTGCATCATAAACAAAAGTCCTGACCCTTCCAGCAGAGCTCCTCTGGAGAACATAAAGTCTACAAGACCACTAGAGCTGGTCTGTATTGATTTTTGGTATGCAGAATATGCTAAGAATAAGTCCATTCGATGTCTTAGTTGTGACCAACCATTTTACAAGGCTAGCTCAGGCTTTTGTCCAGGGTCCTGTGGGACAATTTTTTTGTATCTATGGCCAACCGGAACATGTCCACAGTGACCAAGGTGCAAGAGATTTGGCTCATAAGTGAGCTTTTAAAAATGTCAAGGGTGAAGAAATCTATAGCCACATAATTGATTTTAATGTTCAATAATGATTTTAAAAATATGTTTAGATAAAATTATTAGAGGGATGCATTATTGAATCAAATTTTACCTCATATGTGAGCATGTGGGATTCTGCAAATCCGCGCCCCCGTGAACTCTGGTGAACTTTGACGTTGTACCAAGATGAATCTAGAAATCTCTACTAATAAAATATCGAGACGATTACATTTTAAACCATATATTTTTTACACAGAGGAGGTTAACTGCACATTACCGTACTGGGGTTTGGAAATGTTGTGAGCATTTCTTACACGTTTTAATTCCTCAGATAGCAAAATGCAGCAGCAACAACAAAGCTCATGAGCGCGCTCAAACGCTGATGTCGTCTGCGACTGCACTGTCTGCAGTGCCTGCTGCCAGAATAAAGTAATGTAACACGATCAAAACACTATCAATTAAAAATGGCGAAAATCTCCAAAAACTGACAAGGAGGCAGCACTGAATTAATAATATTGTGCATCTTAAATAGATTAAAAGACAAGTAAAAGATTAATGGACGATTCTTTGAGGTTGCATGCAAATTCATTTAGCTTAAAAAAACAGAGGGGGCAAGTTCCCCCTTATTTTGAATGGGCATGACGCCTATGGGCCAGGCTGTACTACAAGATGCAAAGCGTAATGTTGAGGCTATTTGTAAGTCTATACTTCGAGCCTTTGTCAATCAGAAAAGTATATTAACTTTTATGGTACATTTGAGATAGTCTTTTCTTCTTTCTTTCCCAGCTTGTTTGGGCTGGGATAAAATTCTTGGTTCCTGTTCAAACTATATACCTGAGGATGAAGGATGCCTTCATAACCTGCTGAGGGGGCCTCTTTAGTTAGTTGATCAAAATGTACCTTCTTTTCTTTATACTTTATTGGTGTATTCTGAGAATACGAGATTGTTATGGGATAATTTTCATATTGACCCTCCTTTTATGGGAGATTCTTCTCTGATGTGAAATGCTTATTATGTGACTTTGTTTTTGTACCATTGGTGATGCCTAAGTTTCATGTAATTCCGTAGGAGTGAAAGTAAGTTAAAAAGAACATTAATTCTAATTATATTCATGGTGTTGAACTACATGAAATTAGAGTATTAACTATATCAAATTGTGTTTTGGTGCCCCCTAGTGGTTAATATATTGCAAACATCTATTATTTTGTCCTTTTGCACCCACCATAGTTCAGTAGAAAATGGCTCTGGGTAAGTGTGTTTCTCTTCTCTCCAGTTTAGTGTGTTTAAAAATGTGATAATAGTGTGTTTTAATATGAGTTTTTCAAATGTAAATGTTTGTAATGATTATGCAAACAAGTGTACAATGATCTGGATGGGTTTATATGTCTGACTGAAATTTAGCTGAATAAAGTGTTATCTTAATTAATTTTTTTTATTTTTGATTGATAGCTGGAATCAATAGGCTAATACTTGATGCCATTACTGGTGTATGGTTTGATCTTCTACTGCTAGATGTCAGTAAAGGACCAAGTTCAGTGTTAAACCCACTGTGGTCAGTAAAACCCCTGCTGGTGGATGCCACAACTGCAACCACTCTATTTTGGGGGACATATGGAACTCCAAAGCTGACAAAATTATAAATACATAAATAATTATACGTAGAAATGTAAAAAAAACATAAATAAATATAAAAATAAATATTTCCTTATCTATATATAATATGTTATGGATATATTTATTTATACTTTTATTTATTTCCACTTTTATTTATTTCACATTTATTTATGTACACTAAAGAAGAACTGCCTTAATCCTTTGTGGCACAGATTCAACAAGGTAATGTAAACATTCTTCAGAGATTTTGGTCCATATTGACATGATAACATCACGCAGTTGCTGCAGATTTGTCGGCTGCAAATCCAGGGCACGAAGCTCCAGTTCCACCACATCCCAAAGATGCTCCATTGGGTTGAGATCTGTTGAATGTGAAGGCCATTTTAGAACAGTGAACTCATTGTCATGTTCAAGAAACCAGTCTGAGATGATTTGCGCTTTATGACACTGCGCGTTATCCTGCTGGAAGTACCCATCAGAGGATGGGTACACTGTGGTCATAAAGGGATGAACATGGTCAGAAACAATACACAATGCTCAATTGGTACTAATGGGCCCAAAGTGTGCCAAGAAAATATCTCCCACACCATTACACCACCACCACCAGCCTGAACCGTTGATATAAGGCAGGATGGATCCATGCTTTCATGTTGTTGAAGACAAATTCTGACTCTACCATCTGAATGTCATCAGACCAGGCATAATTTTTCCAATCTTCTATTGTCCAATTTTGGTGAGCCTGTGTAAATTGTAGCCGTAATTTCCTGTTCTTAGCTGTCAGGAGTGGCACTCCGTGTGGTCTTCTGCTGCTGTAGCCCATTGTAGCTGATTTGTGTGTGAAAATCCCAGTAGATCAGCAGTTTCTGAAATACTCAGATCAGCCCGTCTGGCACCAACTTTTAATGTCACTTATATCACCTTTCTTCCCCATTCTGATGCTCTGTTTGAACTGCAGCAGATCGTCTTGACCATGTCTACATGGCTAAATGCATTGAGTTTATATATGTATTTATATCTACATTTATTTATTTTTATATTAATTTATTTTCACATTTATTTATTTATACATTTATTTATTTATTCATTTCTTCGTTTGTAGGCTAATGAGGGGGGCGAGTTCCACCTCAGACATAGCAATTGATCTCTGAGTGCTAGTGCCGAAGCATTGAGACCACGGTGACACCTTGTGGTGACCAGGCAAACTAAGTTGCACAGTGAGTCATTTTATATCACACTAACTGTATAATTCACCCAACCGGACCCAACCTATATAATACATTGCTGGTAATGCAGAGCTTTCAGTGCAATTATAATAGCATATAAAACATAATGAGATTAATGCTTTTATTATAATAACATTTAAAGTATAGAAATTATGGAATCAAAGAAATTATATGTTTAAGTATGAATCTAAAACAGCCAGAAGGTGGCGGTAAGTCTCTATCTTAAAGAGCACCTATTTTGTTAATAAATTAGCACCTTATTGTAATATATTGGTCTCCCATAGTACATATATGTGATTTAAAACTCTCTTTAAAACCCACCTCTCAAAATGTCTAGTGTACTTTGATTGGTCAGATGACCTAGGCTACTCAACTGTTATTGGTCAACTGGGTCCAGTGTGTGTTTGAAAATTTACGCCGCTGACTACGCGTGGGTTTTCCGTTCCTGAGAATCCAGTGTATGAATCTTAGCTACCTCATAGCAACTTAGCAACTGCCCTAGCGACCACTTAAAAAAACGTACGTATTATGTTGCAACATCCAGAAGACTCTAAAACTTGTTGGGTTGACTTGGCTGTTCATGTATTTCTGCAAATAGTTTACATTTAAAGCCACAGCTTAAATATTTTTGCCATCAAATAATGTTACAATCTCTAGATTCTAAGCCTTAATATACTTTTCATATCAATCTTATCTTATTTCATTGATCTCATGTACTGTGGAGTATTGCGAATAAATCTATGATGACTTTTCATGTCATTTGTAATTAAGACACAATGTCAGCCAGACCATAGTGCAATAGTGTCAAAAAGATTTTGTGCATTAACAAATTACAATCATTACAGTTAAAATAAATAAAAAATGAATAACCTAAAAGGGAAATTTTACCTAAAATAAAAACTCTCAAAAATATTTACTCTGATGTTGCTCAAAACCTTTGAATTTGAATTTGAATTTTACTTATTTAGAGAAAGAGGGACAGCGTACAATGAACATTATGGGAGAGTTGGGAGAATGGGAGAGATGCAGAGTACCAGTTTACCACCCGTAGTCCCTGGCCAGACTTTACATGAATCTTCCTTTCTGGGGGTTACAAAAGAGGATATTTAGAGAAATGTCTCGCTGATTTCGTGTCCATACTATGAAACTCAATGGGGGGCAGTGTTATTTGGTTAACAAGTTCTTTCAAATATGTAACCATGAACCACAAAACAGATATACAGGTCGCACAGGTATATTTGTAGCAATATATTTACACCAGGGGTGGGCATTCCTGGTCCTGGAGGGCCACTGTCCTGCAAAGTTTAGCTCCAAACCTAATCAAACATCCTAACTTCTATCTTCTATCCTAAGTTCTAAAACCTTGATCCATCTTATCTTAGACTTATAGAAAAGAGACCTTTTTACTAATCGCACCATTAAAATGAAACCACACATGAATATAAAATTGCAATCTCAGAACAACATATATACATAATATCATATATATTCAGCAGATACCCAATGATGTGAGCCTGAAGATTTAATTGTTTTAGAGTGTCTCTTTATGAATAAACTTAAAGTTTATTGTATACCAGCTGTACTACAGGGTGAGAAAAGCTGGTTTTCGGACAGTCACTCAAATTATAGCATAATAATATTGCATATGAACGATATTATAGAACATAGAAAGCGTGCATGGATGCCATGGCGGTTCATTGAATTACTTATAGTTTTCTTTGAAACAAGGCTCTTGACCTGCAGAGATTATGGATTATTTTGTAAGTATTGTTTTTATAAAACAAACATATCAGTAGTTACATGATTCAGCTGCATCTGCAGTCTACCCTATTCTTGTTCTATTCTCAGTTATTTATTTATGGATGAGAGTTTAACTGTCTAGATGTGAAGGGCAGAGAGAAAGCACAGGTAGGAAATAAACTTCAACACAGTTCATTCTGAAACACAGAAAGTAATTGCTATAGGAAAAATACTAATATCCAATGAATATGTGTAAAAAATATACAAATAAAGTTATAACAGCTCAGAGTATGTAGTGATGTGAGACCCAAAAGATTTTGCATTTCTGCTTTAAATTAATACTACACAGTTAAATATTACTTAGTTATATGAGAGAACACCATTTACATTTATGCAATAAAGTACAAGTAAGGGATAATGTAGAGGCAGCCGGTAGTTATTGGGAAATAAGCCCCGACAGTGTGATCAGGACCCGACGCGAAGCGGAGGGTCTTGTATCACACTGTCGGGGCTTATTTCCCAATAACTACCGGCTGCCTCTACATTATCCCGCTTATTACACGGCTACTTGCCACATAAGAAAAAAAACTGGACATGAATATGAATTTTAAACATTTTATTGGCATATTTGTTTTTAATTAACATTTTTATCCTTCCGCGAAACTTTGCACAGATGCATAAAATGATCGTTATACCTTATTAAGATCCTCTGCTTCATACTTGTCTGTCTCCATTTTTTCTCTTTTAGCCAGTCTTTGAGAGGTTTTAATCCCCATTCTGTATTTTTGTGTGTGATGGCTTCGTAGCTGTCATGCTCTATTTTGTCAAGTTCAGTCTCGGTAAGCTGTCTGTGTCTTGTCGTGGTTGTCCAGTGTTTGTCACAAGATGGCGCCAAACAGACAGTAATCTTTATTGATCTTTATTGGCGCGGAGCGATTTTACTCGTGCAAGTAGTCCGGCTATGCGTTATTAATTTGGAGCGGTTATTATTTGAAAAGAATGAACCTGCAGATGTCTCAACTGACCAATCAGAATCAAGCATTCCAGAGAGCCGTGTAATAAAATGCATTAAATTGTGCATACATTTGTTTAGGCATCTTTCAGTGCTTTAATGATTTCAAAAATGTACTTGAATGTTTTTTTTATTATGTGAAGCAAATACATTTATATTATTTAATTTATAGTTAATTGTTAACATATATTGGTGCTGCTTGTTAGCTTTTTACAGGTGTTGTGCATCATAGATTTGACTATATTGTGTATTTTATGACTGATGGGACACTGCATTAATCAAGTAAATATTTAATGTTCATAAGCAAGTATAACCTGAATGCTGAGGACACTTCTTGTGAATTATAATTTTTTACAGCATCTGTTCTTAATAAACCATAAAAACGTCAGTAAACACACAGCCTTTTCTCCAGTCCCTTATCTCTCGGTGGCAGTATGGTTCATAACGTTATTTTCAATGTGTGGATATGGTGGAACATCACATGATCACCAAAGTGATTCTGGATTATATGTGTGCACTGGCATAGAGTTAGACTCTTTTGACTTGCGGCATGACATCACTTTGTTGCAGAGATGCTCTGTTTGTTCACAGAGTTGTTGAATGTTAAAATAATGTGTATTAAATAAAAAATAAGGAACATCCTGGATCTGTTTTTCGCTCTTCTTTATTCTTTTTCTATGTATTATAGAAGTATCAGATTGGGACTCGGTATCGAAATCAAATAAAAAAAACCTGATCGGGACATCCGTAAATGGCAGGTCCTTATGGATAAAGAAAGCAAAAACAAGACCGGCTTTGTGTGTCCACTAGGGCTATATAAGTTCAATGTAATGTCGTTCGGACTTAAAAATGCTCCGGCAACCTTTCAATGGTTGATGGAATTAGTTTTGGGAGAATTTTGTGATACCATCTGCTTTGTATATTTGGATGATATTATTATTTATTCCCCCTCTGTGGAAAGACATTTTAAGGATGTACAATCTGTCTTGGACATGTCTTCAGAGGCACAGGCCTCCCTAGGCCTCCGTGTTGAACCGCCACTGCCCATGTGAAGAGAAATTGTGCATCTAGCCTGAGTTAAACAGAGACTGACGATACAGCAGTCATGCTAGGGAAAGAGTAAGTGCAAGTTGTTTGCTGTGTTCATTTATTGGGATGGTGTAAATTATTTGCATTTCATTTGTTTGTGTTTGGCAGGGGGTTGTTTTTTTTCTTTCATTTAAATATATTGGATATAATGCAAGCTACAAACAATTCACAAACTCCACGAGCCCTCCTAAAATAATACGGACTTAATGAACTATCAGACTACTCACGTTCAACGGGCATTCAACTTGTTTTTAATGAACTGATGAGTTATTAACTTGCAAGTGATTTTTGTGATTTTGTGATTGCTCAATGTCTTTGAAATTCTTGATTGTATTTGATATGTTTGATATTGAATTTGTGTATGGGGTATTATGAACTTCTATTGCATTTCATGAATATGTGAACTATGTATGGTTTTACTTGCTTTGGATTGTGGAATGTGACTTGAGAATTATTAAACTAATTCAAAGAAACAGGATTAGTTATTAAGTTATTAATATTACAAATTTGTCGGGATAATATACCAGACTGGCACCCCTTTTGGCATACATTAAATCGTTACAATAAGCAAGTATAACCTGAATGCCGATGAGGCTTCTTGTGAATTATAAATTTTTACAGCTTCTGTTCTTCGTTAACCATAAAAACCATCAGTAAACACACAGCTTTTCCTCCAGTCCCTTATCTATCTGTGGTAGTATGGTTCATGGTGTGATGTTATTTTTTAAACATTAAGGGTGAGGATGGGAACTACACAGCACAGCACATGATGACCACAAAACATGTCGCTTTGGTTTGTTTATAGCAATAGCCAACATGGGTCAAAATTATATTAGGATATTAAGAAAAGATAATTAGTAAATTTCCAATTGTAAAAATATCAAAACTTTATTTATCATAAGTAATATGTGTTGCTAAGGACTTTATTTGGACAACAAGGCAATTTTAGTAATATTTAGATTTTTGCACCCTCGGATTCCCGGTTTTCAAATAATTGTATCTCAGCCAAATATTGTACTTCTTGTACTAAAATAATACTCAAATTAATTTAGATTATTACAATTTCTAAAGAAAATGCAAGTGCATGTGCAAAACTCACCACCACAATGCTGTTGCATGTGGATCTCAGGATGCGATATATAAGGCTGGGAGTCTGAGTAGTTGCTAACATGCTGACAGATGGTTTCTAGGGCTGTTGTTTCTTAAATATGGTATTTTGGGATTTGTGTTTAGGGATCAAGCCCAGAATGGGCGAAGACCCCCATTGAAACGGTTAGTTTTCTTCTTATAAATATTATTCTTCCTCTGCCATTACGGTCTATGGCAGCTTATAGAACCGTACATAGGAAAGTTATGAAATTTGGCACGCTTTTAAAGGTCAGTTCAAAATTTTCCACAGCAAATTCGGGGTCTCTATATCAAACCCGCTAGCGCCACCAACAGCCCAAATTTGCACTTATGCTTTTGCTTATAACTTCTGACTCGTAAGTCCTAAACACGAAACTCTTGTTTCTACTGATTCCTTGGCTAAAGATGATTCGATTGGACCCTATGACGTCATTTTCCGTCATGAAAATGTTTTCACCATTTTGAATCATTCCTAAAGCACACTTTTGCGAACTTGTCCTAGAGCTTTTGCATGATTGCCACTAAAAAACGGTATGTAGCATCTAGAGACACTCACGGCAAAAGTTTATTAAAAGAATTTTGATAAACCAATCTGTTATCGTATAACGCGTCAACAAATTTTACGTAGAGCGCAAAAAAAGGGATTATAGGCTGTATCTTCGCCAAACTTATGTCAACTGACACGACACTTGGTACTTGAGATGCCAGTCCGGAACTGAGGGGGCATGCAGAGCTTCGTCACAGGGGCACCTAGTGGTCAGACAAATGTATTACATGCCTATAACTTTGGATGCAGTCAATGTACTTTCACAGGATTTGTTTCCTTGGAGTTTTGATTAGTTGCCGAGTCCAACGATACCAAACATGCCAGGATTCGCCTTACGGTTAGCCCTGTGCATCAAAATAGCACTTAAAAAACACATGCGAATATCTCCGCAAACTTTATTTTGATCGACTCGAAAACACCATAGGAAAAACAACGCATTACCTTCTGAACAAAAACCTCTAATAGCGCTATTTTAAAATTTTCATCAGAAATGGCCGAAATTTGCGGAAAATGAAAAATGACCTTTAAATTTTGTGTTTTTTACACATAAATGGTTATAACTCCCTAATGAAATGTGATTTTTACACCAGATTTGATACGCTGATGTATGAGCAGAGTCTGAGGCAACACACAAAAAATATGCATATGTATGCTTGCACCACTAGTTGGCTTCATAATTAAACAAAAACTGTGATATCAAGCAAGCCCTATGGTCATACAACTGTTTCTTCGCTAAACTAAAGTGCATAGTCATGAAATAAGCTAGATGTAACTCAGTCATGACCTGAGGTTGCATGCATGATTTTGTCATAGCGCCACCTAGTGAATGGCTATTTTTGCTAAAAACCACTGCAAAGTTTTTGACTCATAAACACCACTGTAACATTTTGTGACCTGTGTTTTGACACACTGTTAATGAAGAGATTTCACTGAATGAGAAAAACTTTTTGGCTGATAACTTTTTAATTATTTCATCTGATATCATACGGTTTCCTTACTGTAGGTTCTTGTCTTTAAACTGCTCATCGAAACTCAAATTTACTTCATTCTGTGCCCTTTTGGCTTGACCCCGGTATTGCTGCTTGCAGCTATATTTTTTTTGCTATCAATATGATGACATATTGGTGCAGATTGTTCAATTTTTATGATTTATTTTTTTCTCTCAGACCTTTGAAATCATCTTGTTTATTTTTTTGCGTTTTATTTCAGTGTTATTTTAACTCAGCATTATTCAATAATACTACTGGCGCAATCAAATGACAGCATGTGGGCAGATTTTTAACCAATTAATCCTTTAACACAAGTCATAATTAGCAAAAATCCCTTATTGAAAGATACAGTAGATTGGGTTTCCCTTTCATGTCAAAAGTTGCTTGTTTTAAATTTAAATGATGCATGCGTTGAACCTGCACAACTGCGACATTGTGCCAAAATGCGTTTACGTATCCATGTGGTTAGTGGTTTATCTCATGCATTGCAACAATAAAACACCATGTGCAATACATTATGCATGCACAAATATATTGTTAACTAATTGTTTTATATGTGGTGATTTGAGATAGTTACAGGTCTGCAAATAATACTTTAATAATCCAAATAATAATACAATAATGATGACAGTGCTGTGAATTCAACTTAATTCAACCTTAAAAAAAAACATTTCTGTAAATAAAATGTCAGTAGCACTGCAAAGCTCTTTAATATTTTTTTATTTTTTATTTTTCACAATAAAAACAAAACTTTATAGTACCAAGGCAAAGTCTTTTCACAAAGGCAAAAGATAATTATTTTTATTATTATTATTTTTTGGGCCATTTTGCCTTTATTTGACAGACAGTAATCAAGAGACGACAGGAAAGTACAGGGTGGAGAGAGGGGCATGGGATCGGCAAAGGACCTCGAGCCGGGAATCGAACTCGGGTCGCCGGAAGTGCGCCTGCACTATATGTCGGAGCACTGTCCACCACACCATCGGCTCAGACCAAAAAGATAATTCTAATTAAAATTAAAAATTTTGTTCACAATTTTGATGAACATTTAATGACCACATTTTATGGTAATCATTTTATTAGCAGGATCTGGTGCTTAAGTCAATATTGGCTTTCATGGATCTCTGAGTTACACAGGATTATAAATAAGGGATGTGGCTTTCAGCTTTTTAAAGAGCAGTTGATAGTTTCCCTTCCTCTTTTTCAGAACCAGTTGTTGGTTATTTTTATTCTCTTATTAGAACCATCAAATCACTGAATTCCTACACCTAATACTAGCCTGAATTTCTCCTTCCTATGAAGTCATTTTTGTCTTAAATCGAAAACAAGTTTTAATTTCAAAATCATCAGAATTGCAAAGGAGGACTTGTATTTTTCAGTAAGTATTTTTTGCTCCTAATTTTCTTTAAGATCTGCAAGCTTTCATGAAAGATGCATTGTTGAGCCTACATGATTATTATTTTAAATCCCAAGTATTGATTTGATGCTGTGGCTTTCAGTTTATGATATTTATGCCTCGATCTGTTACAGACAAGGATAGGACGGACCTTCTCCTTTGAGTCAGAATGAATCGGGCGGAAAAATTGTTGCTGGAGAACAGGAGCAATTTTGAGAAAGGAGTGAAAATCCTGGGGAAGGGATGTGAGTTTTTAGCAGCCACCGTGGGACAACTGCACCCCATCCTGGAGGGAGTGTTCAAGGTCTCGGCCGAGCTCCTCGACAACCCGGAGGGTGAAGAGGCCAAGTACCTCACAGAGCAGTTCAAGAATATCAACCAGAAACTCGAGGGCATCCAAAATGAAATCGACAAAATAGGATTGGAGCAGCAGCGGACGTCCATGAACAAGCGAAACTTTGACAGGGAGGTGCAGATTATCAGCCAGTACGAGAAGTTTCAAGACTTTGTCAATGCTAAGCCCAAGTTCATGGAGAAAAAGAAGGAGGAGTTTTTGAGCCAATACGAGAACACGGATGCAGATCTGAACATTGATTCCTTGTATAACGAAGTAATTGGAGAAAACATCTCTGGAGATGCCATGCTGGACACTGTGGTCACCACTGAGCAGCGGAGCAGAAGTGCAGTGGAAACGTTTTGCACCAGGCTAAAGAAGCTGTTTTTTGTGGGAATTATAGCAGTTATGGGTCATGCTGCCCTAAAGGAGAGAGCTCTAGACGAAGTCATGCTCAAGAAATGGCAGGATCGCATGGAAGAGGTTGATAAACGCATGAAGGCAGCCGTGGACGAATGCATTGAGAATTTCCCAGAGCAGGCTGAGATGGATGTGAAGCAGCAACTTAAGGAGCATCAAGGCTCCGTTGACAAAGAGTTTGCTGCATTTATACTCGACATCCTTGCCAAGAAATACGAATGGGTGTGTTGGTCGGTTCGGGTCTTCAAACACAGTGGCTGGTTCTTCTGGAACTGGCTCGCGGGCAAAACGTACCACGGAATGGGAGGAAGTGGCAACTTTTTTGATCTGACCGAAAACGACATCAGAATCGTGGTGTCGTTCAGTGCAGACCCTAAACCGATCAACAAGAGCCAGGTGCTGGAACAGATTAAAACTCAGAAGATGAAGCGTAACATGATGTCTGTGGCTCAGACCCTGTGCAACTCTCTTCCCAACACCGTGGTTTATACCGTAAGCCGCTATAAGAACGTAGAGGAGACAAACAACTTTCAGTCAGAATGCTACTACTTTGGGATTCACAAAAATGCCTATTTCTGCATTCATTCTGAATAGATGTGTAAAGACTGGAAACATACAAATGGCTATCAGTCTTCAATATATTTCTGTTATCAAAAGTATGATTGTATTAAACGGCACAGCATTAGATAAGACAAAAATCCTGGGAATTCTGGCCAAAACTTTATTTTGTTGCATACCTGTATAACATGTCTGTGACCAAACATTAACGCATTCATCATAAATGATGTAAAATTATCATCAGATGGTTTTGTTATCAGTTGGTCTACAACGGATATGAAAAAGCCATTTGTGGCTAACAAGAAAGTGGCTGGGTGCATTATAATGGCATTTATTGTTAGCCGTGGTGTTTACAATATGAAAGCATATCAGTTAAACTTGAGAATGTAGTGAAATGTTATAAAAAGGGCAGAGGGCTTTACTGAAAAGATGTTATTCTATATTAAATATACATATAGTCTCTGTAATCCATGATATGTAATCAGAAAAAAAAAGAAAATCTACTACCTTAGATCCTCATGTGCAGAATGTTTTTATTATTGTGTTCTTTAGTTTATTCCTAATTATTCATTTACATAATCATTTTATAATCATTAGTTATCCATATGATTGTTTATTACACTTTACTAGTCAAGAAACTTATCTCAAATTAATGAAACTTATCTCAAATTAATGAGACTTATCTCAAATTAATGAAACTTATCTCAAATTAATGAAACTTAAAAATTTTAGAGCAACAAGGAATTTTTACAGTGTGTCTGCTATTAAATGACATAGTCTGGGTTAATTGTAACATAGCCCGGGTGAGATGAGATGTACCATTAAAATATCCACACGGGTGATGTGTAACATTATGAAAATTTGATTTTGAAAGCCTTTCATTCAATACTGATTTAAACATAATTGGTGTGTGTGGGTGGGTGAAAAAAAAAAGAATAAAATATGAACAAAATGGGTAATGCCTATTTGTTACTGTAATAGTAGTTGGCCACAATAATCTTGAACACTGTATGTGTTATAACCAACCCAGGCTCATTGGAAATACGTTACTCTGCCTACATTTTTGCAAAACCTAAAATACGTAGCTGAAAGTACATTTCCCTGTGAAACGTCCACTAGAGGCGCTATGTGGTATACAGCGAGTCATACTTGGCCCGTATCAGATGCATGTTTATTAACGTTTATAAAAGGGACAATATTAATAAAGGATGTTCAGACTTGTCAGCATACACTCATTTTGACATCAATTAGTAATTATTTCCATGTTTTTGAGGTGCCAAGAGCACATATCTTCTGGATCGCACTTCCTCGAGGTCATCGCACTTACTCGAAGTAAGTTACCGAAAGAGTATGGTATTGCCTCGCAAACGGAACAATTTATAATAAAAAGGCATTTGTATGTTTTCGTTTTGTGTGTTTTGATGAAATTAAACGGCAGGGAATCGCACAATAATGATATCGCGTTGATTTCGTAATACGTACCAAACCGCACAAAACTAACGTTATATGGCAAACTATTCTTGAACAGCCAGACCAAATATTTTACATGGGTCTACGTGTCTCACTACCGAGCCTCGAGTAGGCTATGAGTTGTAACTGTTAATCCGAATAGATAATATCAAAAGATAATAAAGTTTTGCCAGAACGTAACGATATGTACGTTTCAGTCAGGTGATTGTTTTATGTACTCGGTGAAACGTACAGCAAGTTAGTGAGCAGTGGACACCCGGCTTATGGTATTGCCTCGCAAACGGAACAATTTATAATAAAAATGCATTTGTATGTTTTCGTTTTTTGTACAGAGACTCGAGTAGGCTATGAGTTAACTGTAACTGTTAATCCGAATAGATAATATCAAAAGATAATAAAGTTTTGCCAGAACGTAACGATATGTACGTTTCAGTCAGGTGATTGTTTTATGTACTCGGTGAAACGTACAGCAAGTTAGTGAGCAGTGGACACCCGGCTTCAATTACCCTGGTACAAAAAATATATTTTATTGACCCCCATAATCTCAATTGATCTGTTCTTTTATGACCCGGATCATATTTATCTGGCCATTCAAGTGGGTTTTAAATGTTAATATTCCCTCGCAGTCTGATCTCAAATCAGCTAGCGCGGTCTGCGGTGAGTTAAAGAACGCTGCAGGTTCAGTAACATTCAGCGGTGAGTTTACGCTCAAATGCGGGTAAAACAACATTCAGAGAGGAGTTTTATTAAAACAGCGATCATCTGCAGGTAAAACAACACTCAGAAGTGACTTTAACAACGCTCCACGGCGCGTGAGAGTAGCATTTTAAGCGTTTTCTGCTCATCTAACTGTTAGCTTTGATTACCATGCTGGATGGTAAATAATTTTTATCAGAGGCTCGTTGATGTTAACAAATATAGATATAAATATACATTTTACTATACTTCGATTGTGTTTGATTAATTTATGTGTTATATGATTATTAATTTGTTTATTTAAAATCCTGTAATTTAATAACTCTGACGTCATCGAACGTCATTTTTTTTAATCGTAGTTGACCTTTGCATTGAGTATGAAAGTTAAGGGGCAGTCTGATGTCTACTCTACTGCTAAAAACTACTAAGACCAGCATAAGCTTTTAGCTGGTATTGCTGGTGTAGCAAGCTGTGTTTTGGTCACCTTGACCAGCTGATCCACCAGCTTGTAGGTTTGCCAGGCTGGGAGGACCAGCTTGAACCACCTTAAACCAGCTACCAGCTTATGCTGGTCTTAGCTGGCTTTTCCGGTAGGGAATATCAAAATTAGATAACTTAATTCAATAAATTGTGTCGTGTAAAAGTTAATCCTGCAGCAAGATACAGGGAAATGCAAGATTTTCAGTAGTGATATACCTATATTACACTAGCTCGCAACTAAGTTATTATGTTGACTTGTGTGCGTGAGTGCGTGTGTGTATTATTAGTTATTTATTTATTTTCTGTTTATGTCCTTCAAATTTGCAAGCTTCAAACTCTTTATACCCCCACCACCACAAACAAACCAAAAACAAAGGCACTTTTAATAGTCACATGTGTTTTGTTAAACTGTACTTGTCAGTCTCACTGTAGCACTCTCTGTTTACATTTATATTTGTTTTATCTGTTGTTCTCTTTGTTGTGAGTCTTTCTGTCTGTTTGTGTTTCTGCCCATCAACATGTCCATCCATTCAGAGCTCCAATATCATCTCATGATCTTGGATAACTTGGTTGATAGTCAAGAACTGAGGATGAGCTCCAAAGTCCTGATGACACTCTTGGTGAGCTGCAAGAAGAGGAAGCAGCAGCGCCAGTGAAGACACCTGAGCCGAGGGTGCATTAGAGAAAAGAGACATTGATGGGAAATATTGTCTATGCAAGGTCAAGCAGTAATCAACCAAGGAAAGGTCAGTATTGTTTACATTTTAAAATATATTTTTAGGATCTACACTGTTTGGGTACTTGCAGGTGTATAAAATTAATGAATACTTCTACTTCTAAGGGGCCAATCACACCAAAGGTGTTTATGGCAGTTGTAGACGCATTTTTTGAATGATATTCTATGGGCAGTGAGCGTTATGCACACTGTTTATTTGCGCCGAACGCCTTGCGTTTTTTGCTGCTGGCCGCAGCACGTGCTGTTTGAAGGAGCTGAGAGCGGAAAAGCGTCCTACGCCATTCGCATCTTTCCATTCTCCAATTGAATGAGGGAGGAGGCGGGCCTTCCGTTGTAGGTACGGGGTCACTCACTATCTCCTGCATGTTTGTGCACTCTCACCCCGCATCAAGGCCAGAGCAAGTGCCCTCTTTGTAAAGTTTCTGCTAATATCTGTCATAACAGAAAAAGAGCGCTCACGCTTCAATATTTGATGGACAAGAGAGTTGCATCTGTGGTTGCCTAGCAATTTGCGCCCTTGCGTTTCCACACATTTAAAATGCGTTTGGTGTGATTGACCCCTAAGGCTATTGTCAATAGCCAATCAGATGCTTTCTTTATAATCGGTTCTATTTGAGCATTCTTATTTGCTGTCATCATCTGCATGACGCATAGATAACCATACAGTTATTGGACTGTTAACATAAGGGTTTGGGAAAATAACGTGTTCTAGTTTTTCTCTCAAGCTATAATGTTAAACAGTGAGCTTGCACCATTACAGACTGTAACCAGACTGTGCCACTAGCCTTGGGACAAGTTGGAATTTGTAAATATGTATATTATATTGTATGTTATATATAAATGTTGCTTTGTGTTGTTTTAATCCTCTTAAGCAGATCACATTCGGAACACTGATCCTCCCAATGTTCTTGACACTCATTGTGAGGTTGGCTTTGCTCCAGAGACTGTTGGTGTACTTCAGTGTGTTTAAATGATCATTTATATCTGTACATATACAGAATATGACAGTGGGTTATAATGTAAATAAATACATAGTTTATTTTCTTAAATTAGCTTGAATACTGGACCTTTTACACATGAAGTACAATTAGATGCTGTAAATATATATGTATAAAGAGAAATATAAAAGTATTGTTTTTGTATACTATTTTAAAGGCGGAGTCCACGATGTTTGAAAAACGGTTTGGAGAAGCAGACGGGCCGACTACCAAAACACACTTATAGCCAATCAAATCAAATCAAATGCCGGGTTGCCTATGTGTGGGGCGGGTCTATCAACAGAAGGTCCAGATTCTATTGGGGTAGGGGCGTGTTTGTTTAGGTGATTTCAAATATCAACAGTGGCTTTCAAACATCATGGACTCCGCCTTTAACTATTTTAGTGTTTTCTACAAGATCACTGAACAATTTCTCAGAGGCATCACCTCCTGGAACCCCAAGAGATCCTCTTCTGGCTTCCTCAAACTGGAGCACACGTCAAAGTCTCTTTTCAGAGAGGTGGAGGGCATAGAGACCCCGTCTGCTGAACACGGCTGTGGCACAAGAAAATGTTTGTGGGAGAAGTCCAGCTGTTATCCAGTGTTGTGACTGTCAACCTCGCCCCTTCTTCTGTGCTGAATGTGACGTCATCATGCACACCAAACATGTCCTCCATAGCATAGATGCCATGACAGCTGAATTCTTCCAGCCATTACCTTTAACAACTGTTGTGGTGGATACGGCTCTTTCCCATTGTGGTAAGTTTTGTGTACGTACATCATATATCATTTTCAGAATAGTTAAGCTACAGTAATATGCTTTACTATCTCAATTATACCTTTTTGTTTGATGTTGAATGTATGTGGATACACCGTGTCAGTCAGCATTTTAAACATGTACATTCTCATGTACTTTTTCAACTATGTGCTTCACCACTATTGATCCATTACAATCTTATATTACTCAGTCAAAAGAAATGATATTAATTGTCCTCTACTGTATGATGTTTTTCAGTGCGGCTTGTACCTGTGGAAATGCCTGACAAAATCTGTGGTTGTTCACCAGAGTCATTAAGGGTCTGTCCAGGAAAGACAATTGCTGTGGTCACAATTAATGGTAAGAATGTAAAGAACTTTGTTTTGTCCTGTTAAAGCAGAATCTTAAATATCTTTTCATACTTAATTCCCAACAATTTAGCATAGATGTGAGCTCCAACACCTTCTTAACATTCATTTCCTTTTAGTATTTCATACCAAAGCCCATGCTTTTAAATGTGAGGTAAGGAAAAGTTGCTGTGTGATAGAAAATAAATTAAACATCTGGTTCTTTCTTTCTTTCCTAATTTTTAAGCAGGTGAAATGGAGTATGGCATATCAGGATGTTGCTGGATTAACGCTAGGAGAGGAGGTGGAACAGTGCTATGCCTTCCTCTCTAGGATCGCAGTGACCACAAAACCCAAGTCAAAAGCAAGTAAAACAACTGCACTAGCAGGTGCAATACTGCACTAGTTATATAATCATATAATAAATAGGGGGAATAATATGGTGACAAAATATTTTCTGTGTTTGCAGGATGCTCAGACCTGCCGACCCTTATGGCCATGGGCTGGAATCAGCAAAAGTTTGACAATTTGGCCATCTCACTGATATCAGAAGGTAATGACATCAGTAGAGTTTGTGGTAGATGTTTTGAATTGTGTGTTTGTAGTGTTTGAAGCTGTGCATTAAAGATTTGGTTTTGTTTCTTGCTATCTGTGATTGTTTGTCATTGTAGACCAAAAAAGCTCTGCAAAGCCAGTTACAAAACCTAGAGGCCATGAAAACCCAATGACTTAAGACTTTCTCATAATTGCATTCCAGACTCTGTCGATCTAAGGACAGAGGAGGAGCAGAAGATTCTTGTTGCAGAGATGGACCATCATTGGAAATCTCTTTCAGCTTGTGCTGATGCCCTCGGAGAGCTGTCCTGCTTGTTTTCTAATGAGACAATGAAAAGTATGTATTTGTAATATATGGCATAATGGCAATGGGTATTTTTATTTTGTTGTTAGTAAGAGTATAACCCACCAACCAAAATCCGCCAAAGTGCACATTCACACAACCATACACAGGACATGTCCTCTCCAAGCACCGAAGCAACAAGCAGTAAAAACACAGTAAAATATTACAATTTCCTTTAATAAAATAGTAATATTTTACTATGCTCTTAACTTGGACAAATTAATACGCACATATCTTCTAAGTTGGGATCTAAGGGATTTTTTTACCAATAATTAATACCTGTGTTTTTTCAGAATGTATCATATTAGGATGATGCTGTAATTTGGTCTAGTAGAGGAGAACAATGATGTTTTCCTTTAAATACAAGTACCTCAAAGTTGTACTATGTTTTCTAATGACATTATCTGCACTTTGATATTACAGTGGCAAAACCTGAGTTGACACCTGGGAGCCTGCCCGCGAATTCCAGCACAAGTCCCCACATCCCAACCAGCTTTCAGCATGACTGCCTACACCTGTACATTATCAAGCACCCTTCAATTGTTTATTTTTGTCTTTGCTTGCTGTTCTTTATTAAAGTTTTTGCACAGTACCCAGTCTCTTTTAGTGTTTTTTTTTATTTTGTATTTTTTAAAACCCTGTATTTGTCATGAACTACACAGCAGACAAGAAGTGTCCCATGCAAGATCATAAGGTAAAGAGTTAGTGCTGGTTGCCATTATGAAATTCCCAAAGGCATTATATTTAAAGATTTTTGGAGCACTGGTTTAATATAGGTAAGTCTACTTAAACTATGTGGAATGCCAGACATGAATAATACAGCACATATGTTCAATTACAATATTACATAAGAGTTACTTTAACGTTTATAATTGTTATTAAAAAAATAATTTACTTACATAATATTCAGAGTAAAATAATGAAAATGTATTACATATTTATACAGGGCCAAGCAATCTGTGCTTTTGGTCTTTTTCTCTTACTTTTACAAGATCTCCTGAGAAAAGTTTTGATGTGTTTTGGTTAAGATTTTGGAAGCATGGAAGTTTTTTTCCATTTCTGAGTTGGGTGTGTAAGTCACCAAATCCAACCTTATATTATTTGAATCACTGTCGTCTTACTTAAAACAGCATTTGAAACATGTCAGCAAGTCCTAGTAACTGATAGCTGGGATTAAAAACATTTTAGTTTTCACACAGTGTTACAATGAAGCCTCAGGTATACGATGATAATGAAATGAAAACAATGTAAATACTATTCATCAAAATGATAACTGTTAATTCTATATCGGAGGAAATAACTCACTATTATGATTAATTTGTCTTAATTGTGCAGCCCTTTTGAAATATATTTATTTCTATTTATTAATGCATAATACAAGGATGGTTAGATGAAGGATGATGGATGGATGGATGAATGTGTGGATATCTATTATAGGCAGATATATAAACAATATCCACCTTTAGTATATAGACAGAATTTTATTGAATTTTAATAATTTTTTAGCAGGTGTTACAACAAACCCTCTGTTTGTAACAATGAACCCCACCTAGGGGGTAATGTTTGCCCTCCTGTAACTTTCGGTGTAATTGTATGATAATGGTTGGTCTCACAAACAAACTTTAAGTGTTCATTTGCAGCAGAGACGTGTGTGTTGATTGTGTAAAAAATGATTCATCTAACTTAAATATTTTTTGAATGATAGAGCCAAAGCCAAAAAGCGTTGTGCCCCACTTTCACCCACTATTTTGCAGTAGATATTTTAGGTATCTCATTTTTTTATCTGATTTTCTATTTATATTCCACTGCCATTTAGATTACTTGGCATCACATGCGAGAGCTTATAAAATATTGTTATAAACAAAAAGTCTCAAAAGAAACAATTTGATTGGCAAAAATAAATGAATTGGCAACTAATTTGCTGATCATATGTCCTTTGCATGAAAAATCATGTCATGGTCAAGCATTTATTTGTTATAAATAAATATTTATAAAAGAGGTTTCTCTTCAACTGTTACTGTAGTTCTGAATTCTGATTACATAGTCTCACAATATGAGCAAAACCTAACACAATCAAGATATGAATTTGGAAAAGGGAAATAAAAATAAAAATATTGTTCTGATAAAAATGTCACTCAGCACAGATTGTTATCCATGATGAAGAGCGTACATCTGTGTAGGTTTTACTGTCCTTCATCTCCCAGGGGCCCATGTAACAACCCATGGAAATGCAAAAATAATGCACATTTCAAATGGCTGTATAGCAAAGTCCGATTAGTTTATTAAAGAGAAAATTGATAGGACAACTATTTATGATATGTTTACTAAATAATGTTGAACAGAGATTTCTGACATACATGGAAAGCTGTTAAAAAGCATTTTAAACAGTACTCACAGTAAATATCAAATTTCATTCTAACTCTTAAATATGTCATAGAGATTTGTTCAATGAACATATTTACATGCCATTTTGTTCATTAAAGATTGTATTTATTTAATTCCATTACTAAACGTTTTAAAACTACATTGCCCATAAGCCATTGTCATTCTGTCGATGGGACGGGGAAACATGGCGCTGTTAATTGTAGTTCATTGAAGCCTGTAGTTACATTATAGGGTTAGGGTTAGGATCTCGATAAACGGGTAATTTCTTTTAACATAGCAATACCTAACAATAACTGATAGTATTACTAAGGTCACAACAACGGCAAAACAAAGTTTGCAAAACGGATCACTTATTATTTTTGAATAAAGTTAGTCCAATCACAGCGTGTACGGCAAGGAAACGTCACACGTGTCTATATATGGTTATCACGTGCACGTTCTTCCTGAATGTAAATGATCAGCACGGCTGTAAATCGCTATAGGTACATTTATAATGTTTATTTATATCACAAACACAGACTTAACTGAAACAGAAAAGTTTTCTCAGTAATCTAAGCAAATATTTATTTCAATAGTATAAGCCTAAAGGTAACTTGTTGCAGATGTACTGTATGTGAAATAAATAATACAATATTTCCAAATGTTTAATTTTTGCTTACAAAATTAAATAAAGTTATTGTAGCATGCAGGCTGCTATCAAAAATATATTTTCTGTCCTTTAAAGAAACATCCAAAAATAAAATATGTTTGAATTACTGTTTTAAATATGAACTAATACATTTTCATTATTTTACTCTTAATATAAGTAAATTATTATTTTTTTAATAACAATTATAAACGTTAAAGTAACTCTTATGTAATATTGTAATTGAACATATGTGCTGTATTATTCATGTCTGGCATTCCACATAGTTTAAGTAGACTTACCTATATTATCTTTAAATATAATGCCTTTGGGAATTTCATAATGGCAACCAGCACTAACTCTTTACCTTATGATCTTGCATGGGACACTTCTTGTCTGCTGTGTAGTTCATGACAAATACAGGGTTTTAAAAAATACAAAATAAAAAAAAACACTAAAAGAGACTGGGTACTGTGCAAAAACTTTAATAAAGAACAGCAAGCAAAGACAAAAATAAACAATTGAAGGGTGCTTGATAATGTACAGGTGTAGGCAGTCATGCTGAAAGCTGGTTGGGATGTGGGGACTTGTGCTGGAATTCGCGGGCAGGCTCCCAGGTGTCATCTCAGGTTTTGCCACTGTAATATCAAAGTGCAGATAATGTCATTAGAAAACATAGTACAACTTTGAGGTACTTGTATTTAAAGGAAAACATCATTGTTCTCCTCTACTAGACCAAATTACAGCATCATCCTAATATGATACATTCTGAAAAAACACAGGTATTAATTATTGGTAAAAAAATCCCTTAGATCCCAACTTAGAAGATATGTGCGTATTAATTTGTCCAAGTTAAGAGCATAGTAAAATATTACTATTTTATTAAAGGAAATTGTAATATTTTACTGTGTTTTTACTACTTGTTACTTCAATGCTTAGAGAGGACATGTCCTATATATAGTTATGTGAATGTGCACTTTGGCAGATTTTAGTTAATAGGTTATACTCTTACTAACAACAAAATAAAAATACCCATTGCCATTATGCCATATATTACAAATACATACTTTTCATTGTCTCATTAGAAAACAAGCAGGACAGCTCTCCGAGGGCATCAGCACAAGCTGAAAGAGATTTCCAATGATGGTCCATCTCTGCAACAAGAATCTTCTGCTCCTCCTCTGTCCTTAGATCGACAGAGTCTGGAATGCAATTATGAGAAAGTCTTAAGTCATTAAGTTTTCATGGCCTCTAGGTTTTGTAACTGGCTTTGCAGAGCTTTTTTGGTCTACAATGACAAACAATCACAGATAGCAAGAAATAAAACCAAATCTTTAATGCACAGCTTCAAACACTACAAACACACAATTCAAAACATCTACCACAAACTCTACTGATGTCATTACCTTCTGATATCAGTGAGATGGCCAAATTGTCAAACTTTTGCTGATTCCAGCTCATGGCCATAAGGGTCGGCAGGTCTGAGCATCCTGCAAACACAGAAAATATTTTGTCACCATATTATTCCCCCTATTTATTATATGATTATATAACTAGTGCAGTATTGCACCTGCTAGTGCAGTTGTTTTACTTGCTTTTGACTTGGGTTTTGTGGTCACTGCGATCCTAGAGAGGAAGGCATAGCACTGTTCCACCTCCTCTCCTAGCGTTAATCCAGCAACATCCTGATATGCCATACTCCATTTCACCTGCTTAAAAATTAGGAAAGAAAGAAAGAACCAGATGTTTAATTTATTTTCTATCACACAGCAACTTTTCCTTACCTCACATTTAAAAGCATGGGCTTTGGTATGAAATACTAAAAGGAAATGAATGTTAAGAAGGTGTTGGAGCTCACATCTATGCTAAATTGTTGGGAATTAAGTATGAAAAGATATTTAAGATTCTGCTTTAACAGGACAAAACAAAGTTCTTTACATTCTTACCATTAATTGTGACCACAGCAATTGTCTTTCCTGGACAGACCCTTAATGACTCTGGTGAACAACCACAGATTTTGTAAGGCATTTCCACAGGTACAAGCCGCACTGAAAAACATCATACAGTAGAGGACAATTAATATCATTTCTTTTGACTGAGTAATATAAGATTGTAATGGATCAATAGTGGTGAAGCACATAGTTGAAAAAGTACATGAGAATGTACATGTTTAAAATGCTGACTGACACGGTGTATCCACATACATTCAACATCAAACAAAAAGGTATAATTGAGATAGTAAAGCATATTACTGTAGCTTAAATATTCTGAAAATGATATATGATGTACGTACACAAAACTTACCACAATGGGAAAGAGCCGTATCCACCACAACAGTTGTTAAAGGTAATGGCTGGAAGAATTCAGCTGTCATGGCATCTATGCTATGGAGGACATGTCTGGTGTGCATGATGACGTCACATTCAGCACAGAAGAAGGGGCGAGGTTGACAGTCACAACACTGGATAACAGCTGGACTTCTCCCACAAACATTTTCTTGTGCCACAGCCGTGTTCAGCAGACGGGGTCTCTATGCCCTCCACCTCTCTGAAAAGAGACTTTGACGTGTGCTCCAGTTTGAGGAAGCCAGAAGAGGATATCTTGGGGTTCCAGGAGGTGATGCCTCTGAGAAATTGTTCAGTGATCTTGTAGAAAACAATAGTTAAAGGCGGAGTCCATGATGTTTGAAAGCCACTGTTGATATTTGAAATCACCTAAACAAACACGCCCCTACCCCAATAGAATCTGGACCTTCTGTTGATAGACCCGCCCCACACATAGGCAACCCGGCATTTGATTTGATTTGATTGGCTATAAGTGTGTTTTGGTAGTCGGCCCGTCTGCTTCTCCAAACCGTTTTTCAAACATCGTGGACTCCGCCTTTAAAATAGTATACAAAAACAATACTTTTATATTTCTCTTTATACATATATATTTACAGCATCTAATTGTACTTCATGTGTAAAAGGTCCAGTATTCATGCTAATTTAAGAAAATAAACTATGTATTTATTTACATTATAACCCACTGTCATATTCTGTATATGTACAGATATAAATGATCATTTAAACACACTGAAGTACACCAACAGTCTCTGGAGCAAAGCCCACCTCACAATGAGTGTCAAGAACATTGGGAGGATCAGTGTTCCGAATGTGATCTGCTTAAGAGGATTAAAACAACACAAAGCAACATTTATATATAACATACAATATAATATACATATTTACAAATTCCAACTTGTCCCAAGGCTAGTGGCACAGTCTGGTTACAGTCTGTAATGGTGCAAGCTCACTGTTTAACATTATAGCTTGAGAGAAAAACTAGAACACGTTATTTTCCCAAACCCTTATGTTAACAGTCCAATAACTGTATGGATATCTATGCGTCATGCAGATGATGACAGCAAATAAGAATGCTCAAATAGAACCGATTATAAAGAAAGCATCTGATTGGCTATTGACAATAGCCTTAGGGGTCAATCACACCAAACGCGTTTTAAATGTGTGGAAACGCAAGGGCGCAAATTGCTAGGCAACCACAGATGCAACTCTCTTGTCCATCAAATATTGAAGCGTGAGCGCTCTTTTTCTGTTATGACAGATATTAGCAGAAACTTTACAAAGAGGGCACTTGCTCTGGCCTTGATGCGGGGTGAGAGTGCACAAACATGCAGGAGATAGTGAGTGACCCCGTACCTACAACGGAAGGCCCGCCTCCTCCCTCATTCAATTGGAGAATGGAAAGATGCGAATGACGTAGGACGCTTTTCCGCTCTCAGCTCCTTCAAACAGCACGTGCTGCGGCCAGCAGCAAAAAACGCAAGGCGTTCGGCGCAAATAAACAGTGTGCATAACGCTCACTGCCCATAGAATATCATTCAAAAAATGCGTCTACAACTGCCATAAACACCTTTGGTGTGATTGGCCCCTTAGAAGTAGAAGTATTCATTAATTTTATACACCTGCAAGTACCCAAACAGTGTAGATCCTAAAAATATATTTTAAAATGTAAACAATACTGACCTTTCCTTGGTTGATTACTGCTTGACCTTGCATAGACAATATTTCCCATCAATGTCTCTTTTCTCTAATGCACCCTCGGCTCAGGTGTCTTCACTGGCGCTGCTGCTTCCTCTTCTTGCAGCTCACCAAGAGTGTCATCAGGACTTTGGAGCTCATCCTCAGTTCTTGACCATCAACCAAGTTATCCAAGATCATGAGATGATATTGGAGCTCTGAATGGATGGACATGTTGATGGGCAGAAACACAAACAGACAGAAAGACTCACAACAAAGAGAACAACAGATAAAACAAATATAAATGTAAACAGAGAGTGCTACAGTGAGACTGACAAGTACAGTTTAACAAAACACATGTGACTATTAAAAGTGCCTTTGTTTTTGGTTTGTTTGTGGTGGTGGGGGTATAAAGAGTTTGAAGCTTGCAAATTTGAAGGACATAAACAGAAAATAAATAAATAACTAATAATACACACACGCACTCACGCACACAAGTCAACATAATAACTTAGTTGCGAGCTAGTGTAATATAGGTATATCACTACTGAAAATCTTGCATTTCCCTGTATCTTGCTGCAGGATTAACTTTTACACGACACAATTTATTGAATTAAGTTATCTAATTTTGATATTCCCTACCGGAAAAGCCAGCTAAGACCAGCATAAGCTGGTAGCTGGTTTAAGGTGGTTCAAGCTGGTCCTCCCAGCCTGGCAAACCTACAAGCTGGTGGATCAGCTGGTCAAGGTGACCAAAACACAGCTTGCTACACCAGCAATACCAGCTAAAAGCTTATGCTGGTCTTAGTAGTTTTTAGCAGTAGAGTAGACATCAGACTGCCCCTTAACTTTCATACTCAATGCAAAGGTCAACTACGATAAAAAAAATGACGTTCAATGACGTCAGAGTTATTAAATTACAGGATTTTAAATAAACAAATTAATAATCATATAAAACATAAATTAATCAAACACAATCGAAGTATAGTAAAATGTATATTTATATCTATATTTGTTAACATCAACGAGCCTCTGATAAAAATTATTTACCATCCAGCATGGTAATCAAAGCTAACAGTTAGATGAGCAGAAAACGCTTAAAATGCTACTCTCACGCGCCGTGGAGCGTTGTTAAAGTCACTTCTGAGTGTTGTTTTACCTGCAGATGATCGCTGTTTTAATAAAACTCCTCTCTGAATGTTGTTTTACCCGCATTTGAGCGTAAACTCACCGCTGAATGTTACTGAACCTGCAGCGTTCTTTAACTCACCGCAGACCGCGCTAGCTGATTTGAGATCAGACTGCGAGGGAATATTAACATTTAAAACCCACTTGAATGGCCAGATAAATATGATCCGGGTCATAAAAGAACAGATCAATTGAGATTATGGGGGTCAATAAAATATATTTTTTGTACCAGGGTAATTGAAGCCGGGTGTCCACTGCTCACTAACTTGCTGTACGTTTCACCGAGTACATAAAACAATCACCTGACTGAAACGTACATATCGTTACGTTCTGGCAAAACTTTATTATCTTTTGATATTATCTATTCGGATTAACAGTTACAGTTAACTCATAGCCTACTCGAGTCTCTGTACAAAAAACGAAAACATACAAATGCATTTTTATTATAAATTGTTCCGTTTGCGAGGCAATACCATAAGCCGGGTGTCCACTGCTCACTAACTTGCTGTACGTTTCACCGAGTACATAAAACAATCACCTGACTGAAACGTACATATCGTTACGTTCTGGCAAAACTTTATTATCTTTTGATATTATCTATTCGGATTAACAGTTACAACTCATAGCCTACTCGAGGCTCGGTAGTGAGACACGTAGACCCATGTAAAATATTTGGTCTGGCTGTTCAAGAATAGTTTGCCATATAACGTTAGTTTTGTGCGGTTTGGTACGTATTACGAAATCAACGCGATATCATTATTGTGCGATTCCCTGCCGTTTAATTTCATCAAAACACACTAAACGAAAACATACAAATGCATTTTTATTAAAAATTGTTCCGTTTGCGAGGCAATACCATACTCTTTCGGTAACTTACTTCGAGTAAGTGCGATGACCTCGAGGAAGTGCGATCCAGAAGATATGTGCTCTTGGCACCTCAAAAACATGGAAATAATTACTAATTGATGTCAAAATGAGTGTATGCTGACAAGTCTGAACATCCTTTATTAATATTGTCCCTTTTATAAACGTTAATAAACATGCATCTGTTACGGGCCAAGTATGACTCGCTGTATACCACATAGCGCCTCTAGTGGACGTTTCACAGGGAAATGTACTTTCAGCTACGTATTTTAGGTTTTGCAAAAATGTAGGCAGAGTAACGTATTTCCAATGAGCCTGGGTTGGTTATAACATCTTTATTGATGATAACTTACTGTACCCAGAGTCGTGCATGAACAGCTCACCTTACAGCTAACAGACAAAAAAACATTAACACTAACAGCTTGGATGATAAATATCTACACAGGCATGCAATAAAATTTATTTAGCTTTGATAGGTTTAACTACAGTATGAAGCAGGCATTGCCAAAACATAAATGAAGTAAAATAAAGTTATGTTCCTACCCTAAAAATCATTTTCCCCCTCAAAAATCTGCTGTGTCTGCCACAGGGCTATACTTTCTCATGTGTGGAATAAGGACTAAACTAAGCATACGTAAAGTGCAAGAGGTGATTTGTAACTTGCTCGTGATTGGCGGGATTGGAAGTGTTACAACTGACCCCTAATGTTGCATAAATCAGATAAATCATACAAATAATGCTGCTATTCAAATAATTGTAAAGTACTCAATTCAATTCAATTTTATTTATATAGCGCTTTTCACAATTGTTAAAATTAAAGGGATACTTCACCGATTTAGCATTCAGCTTTGTATCTGTAGAAACCTGGCAGTATTACTGAATGACCATGTTTCCCTCCATCATTTCCCCCTGAGAGGAGAGATATCTGCATTTTGGTTCTGCAAAAAAGTCCTCCGATGATGCAAAAATCGTCATATTACATCATCGGAGGACTTTTTTGCAGAACCAAAATGCAGATATCTCTCCTCTCAGGGGGAAATGAGGGAGGGAAACATGGTCATTCAGTAATACTGCCGGGTTTCTACAGATACAAAGCTGAATGCTAAATCGGTGAAGTATCCCTTTAAATTAGTTAACATACAATTGTTAGTATGTCAAAATACATGCCACAAAGTGTCAGATCCAATTCATTAATTCTTGCACTAGGTCTCATGAGATCTCAGTTTATCAGGAAAATGACTTTGACTTACTTAAAAATATTAATATCTGTTGTGTGTTTATTACTCTACTCAAATACAAGGCAGATACAGAGATGGAGAAGAACAGGAGACAGAAGAGGATAGTGATGTTCAAATAAAATGAGTTTATTGAAAAATCTTACATGCATTTCAATTCTAAATATAACTTGTTTGACTAGTAAAAGATTCAGTAGGTGCTATTATTTCAGGCATAGATAGTATAAATGTTCACAACATTCTCCTGGGACATATTCTTATGTATACTTGTTAAGACAATATAGCATGCAGCTAAATATTGCATTGAAAAATAATAATGAAAGAATAATAATGAATGTAAAATTAAATGGTAAATTAATTCATAATTAAAACCAATACATAATCCGACTGCATAAAATGAGTAAAGAATAGTAAATATAAGGATACTGTGCAAATAAAACACCCAAATACCACATATCTATGTAATACAGTATATCTCTTAATTTTAGTCATCACGCACACACACACACACACACACACACACACACACACACACACACACACACACACACACACACACACACACACACACATTTTAAAGAAATATTTAAACATGTATTTTTATTTGATATAGCATGCATCCATAACATTACAATGTGCATCAATCAGTTTAACTATTGACTTGGTTTTATTTTCCTGCCGGCATTAAGCAGAATGAAAAAAAACACAGAAATCCTTGAAGTCTTCATAGTAGTTCAGCTCATCAGAGAAGTTGCAGGAATATCCCAGATTTTTACATGAGCTCTTGACTGTATGAACCACACCAAAGGGATTTGTCAAAAAAAGCTTTTTGCTCATCAATGTCATTGAGGGCTTCTTCCATATACATCTGTTGTGTTCCAAGACCACTAAAACCGTAGATATAAAGGTTTTATCGACGGGTTTTGGTGAGGCGCTGTATGAGATCACAACATTTGCACCATCCGATGCCAACACCTGAAAACAACTTTTTCCCATCAAACCCTGGTAATCTTTTTTTTGGGTGAACAGGCCTGTAGGAGAGTTAAAGACACGGACCGACCAGCTCACCCAGTTGTATTTCATTTTTAAGTGGTCCATTAATGTGTCAGCCAGTTCCTGGTTGCTTTTGTCACTGCGTTCTGACACAATGCCTTCAGTATCCGTCTTAGCCTGTGTGGGAAAGCTGTTGATGCACTGTTCGATAGCCTCATTTATTTTAGACTGGACCACTTCCATTTTTTGGCCCCACTCATCTTTTCGCTCTTGAAGCAACTTCTCTTCGTCTTTGCCTTTCAGACTTAAGTATCCCAGTAAAGCTATCAAACCGATGCAGAACAGATGCTTCAGCTTAGTGCAAAAATTCTCCACTTGCCTGAGGTTCTTCTGCTCACAAACCAGAACAGTCTCTAGCAAAGGCTTTCCAGACAAATTATCTCCTGTTACTGCATTATAGAGCTTGTGGAGATTTTTGTCCCCACCTGACCTTTTAAAGTCATCCATGAACATGTCTTTTCTGGCTTCTCTGTGTGGAGGGTTGACATCGAATATCTCCATAAACTTGGAAAACTGGTTCCTCAGGTTCTGCTCCTCTTTAAAGTATTTGTTATTCATCGTATTTTTCTCAATCTCCAGATTAATCTGACTCATTTTATAAGTAATGACACTGAGTCGATCTTGTACCTTTTGGAATTGCTCGTTCGTGTACTCTTCGCTGTCCACCTTGTCCACTGCCAGCCTCACCAAAGAAGCAATGGAGGAAATAGGGAAATTATCTCCAGCCACCATTCCAATAACCTTCTCAAGACCAGCCAGCAAAGCCTCAATAACATTCTTGTTTGAAAGTATCTTTAGAAATTCAGTCATCTTTAAAGAGATAGACTGCCAAAAATGTCTGTGTAAAATAAGATTATATCATTAGAAACAGGACTCAAAACACAATAATTTTTATTTCAACATTATACTTTTAATGCAGCTTTAACACTAAGACCCTGATTTGGTATTTTGTAACACAAAAATTGCATTTTGTAACACAATTGTGGCATACTATTATTTGTATGCCATGCATACAAATAGTTGAACACACTCGTATTTAAAGAAGGCTTTTTTTGGATGGTAAAGCCAAATGCTGGCCCTGCAGCACACCCAATTAAAGGGTTTTTTTAGTGGAAAAACTGCTAGGTACAAATCCCAAAGTAAACGATAACGCGAGTTATCATTTCCAGTGTTACTTCTTGGACTACAACACACGGATTGTAGGCAACAGTTTACTTCCCCGGCCGGTTGATGTGGACACGACGCTCATTATCATAACTCCTCCCGCTTCTGACTCACACCCTGTAAGTAGTCTATGTTTTCATATTTAAAGAATTCACTACTACTTCTACACCATGATTCAAATGCAAGTTTTGAGCTGTGTAGAGTGGCACTGCTTGTTTGTCATTTCTACGATCACAAACGCAGACATGGTTTTATGTTTTAGTATCCTTATTTTACCAATCTGTTACGTACTGCTCAAGCCGTCCTAGCAAAGTTGATCGTCAATTTGGTCATCTGCATTTTCTGGATCAGATTCGGCTCGTATTGATAAGGTAATAAAGACGATATTAACTCCTCTCAGTATTGCATTGTGAGCTTTTTTTCAAAACATGTTGAGGAGCATCACATTTCTGGCTGACGTCAGAGGTATTCAGGCCAATCACAAATTACCGTACTGGTTAGCTGACCAATAGGAGGCACAACGCTTTTCAGAACGATGAGTGTTACAAAATCAGAGCGTTTGAAAAAGAAATGGATTTATGGAGCAACAATAATGTACGGTATGTGGAAAATAATGTTTGTAAGAAAATAACGTTGTTTTTTATCATAAACCATGGGAACACATTGTTTTATAACAAATAGACAAAATAACATTGTTTTAGCAGTGTAATAGGTGCTCTTTAAAGGTTTAATGTGTGAATTTTAAAAAGGATCTCTTGACAGAAATGCAAATGCATAACTACACTGCCCTCCATTGAGATGGGGCACAACAGCAGAGCATCACCCGCTGCTCGTTGAGAAGAGAGAACGACGCGTGTTTTCATGTCAGCCTTACAAAAGTCTTCAACCACCCCAGAAAAGATCGCTAGATTTGTCTATTTGAAATTAAGTCGCTTAAGTGATAGAAAGTTGCTAAGTTTAGCGACAAAGTGACCAAGTTGCTCAGACTTTTTTACACTGCTCGGAGTCAGACTGTGCGTGTGTGAACTCTGCCTCTGGTTGGCTAACGATGGAAATTATTACATTAATATTAAAGTACTGGCTCTTTTAAGATCTCTAGTTCTAGCAGTGGTCCTCAAACTTGCTTTGCCCCCTTCATCCCCCAGTAGGGTGCGTCCCTGCGAACGAAAATTCATTACATAAAACAATCTAAAACTTAGAATTTGAATTAAACAAAACAAATGTTCAATTATACAGTGTAGTGCTGTTGGTTGGTAGCTTTATTTTTCAGATGTTTAATTGCACATAATTTATGATAAATTAAAGTCACCATGAAACTGAAGTAGTGATAGTCTTATTTTCCCCGTGGTGACATATATCAGAGTAAAACAGCTTCTGAAATAATAAAAGGTTGTAAGGTTTTGTCCTGTATTTTCTTGTATTTTGTGTATTTTTGTTATTTGTTCTTGTATTTTGATTCTCTGCTCTGTTTGGACTTTTATTTTGAAACTCATCATGCCATGTCACGCTTCACACTTCCTGTTTGTTTCTGTATATAAGTCACTTCCTGTTCACCTGTTAGCTGCTGTATATTACATTCGTATGCCCAGCCCGTTACTTGTTGATCTGTTACCTGCTACCCTGTTTTTGTATCTGTATCTGTATCTGTATCTGCCTGTTTTTGACCCACGCCTGTTTTATTGGATTTAATGCCTGTTTGCCGCCTGCCCTGATATATTTTGCCTGTCTCTGGATTACGATTGTGGATTTACCCTGTTTGGATTTGTTTGCTGGCCCATATTGGGATTTTACTAATAAACACCTTTTGCACATGGATTCTCCTCTTCATCGCTTTCTTTAAAGCACCCCGTTACAAAGGTAGGGCTGGACAAGAACTGATTGGATTGTTTGAAGTTGGGTCATATTATTTGATACTTGCTGCAATCTTTTTCTGGACCCTGCCTACCTGCCATACCCATGTAGCGAATTTCAGCGGGAGGAGGGAAAAAACGTTATTTGAAACACTATGAACCTCCGACCGAAACACTACGGGGATTCCCAAGGGAATCTTAGATTTTAGCTCAAAAGGGAATATGTATAATTAACTGTAATTAATTATACAAGTTTATCAGGTTTTACCTGGCGTAGCAGAATTAATAATAACAATTAATTAATATGTTCGTCCACCGAAGACATATATCCATAATCGTATATTAACGTCTAAGAAATGTTAATTTCATGGCCTTTAAAATTAACCTTCTCACTGATATACAGTGCTACTCGCAGCGTGTAGCTGGATCAAAAGGCAGAAAAAGTGACTTTACTTTCATGAGCATTGAACACAGAAACAATTCAATTGTGAAAATGCAAACCGGTTTATTAACTATAAAATGAAGTACACATAACGACTAACTAAACATACACACATACAATAACATAAAACATAGATGAGAAAGAAAAGATTGAAAGAGCTAGAGAGAGAGAGTAAAAGATTGGCAAAGCACTATTGCTTAACATCTGCACAAACCATCGGATAATCTCTAAGGATCGCCTTAATTTTCATAAGGGGTAAAGCTTAAACATGAGCGAGTAAAACGAGTTTATACTTGCTTTTGGCTCTTTGTGATGCGGTGCGAAGTTTCTTATGCTCGCGATGCGAGCAAGGAGAGAGAGAGAGAATCCAGGTGTGTTCGTTTAAGATGGAAGTCCGTTAAGTTGTTTCGTAGGGCGGATTGGTCCGCGGGGTTTTCCGAACTCTAGCGCAAAGCCAGGAAAGACTGTCCTGAAGAGACAGGGCTCAGAGAAAAGATGATGAATCCGAGGGACTCTGGGTGAGTCTCAGCGAGTTTCCAAACTGCGCTGACGGGTTACCTAAGTAACCGGGCGATTGAGCGCTCATGAGTGAACTAAGCCACTGACTGAGATACTGAGCGAATCGTTCGAATTGAGCTATTGAGCGAACTGAGCAATTGAGCTATGATGGCTTGGGCGATAGGCCGTTTTGACCTTTCACACGCCCAGCCCATTTTGGGTGTACGGCCAATGTGTGAAGTGTTCGATTGCGCGGGGAAACAAGCCTTTGTTCTTTCAGACAACACATTTGCGTAATTGCATAATGATACAAGTTTGTTCCCATAACTCTTCAAATCGATATTAAATGACGTTGATGCGGCTTATGGTAATATGATACATAGAAATGATTGGGAAATAAAGAGTAGATTAATTTGATACTAGACAAGACATGGGTTTAAGATCACGTTGAATAATAATTTCATACCTAAGATATGAACCATGCTACAGTGAACAAAATCTAACTAAAGTGTTAACACACAGTTACATCACACATACATGATCATGCAGTAAAGGGATATAACATATATATACATTAAAACAGCTCATTGTGATTTTTAAATGTGGTTTCATCACAGACATATAGTCTGTGCCCCCAGCTGTGTCTCTGGCAATCGTCGAACGAACGGCTCTCAGGTTTCTCTGGTGGGATCCCTTTGAACCTCCTTTGAAGACTGCATTTGTTTTAATTGTCGCCCACTTTACAGCCTTGATAGGTGGTAGATATCTGGGTGATTGTGTTATCAGGACACAGGGTTATCTAAAGTCACAATTTTAGGGCTGTTTACGATCCAGATGCCAAATGGCCTCAATCTGACTCCGAGCCATTTGCTACATATCCCCCCTTCATGGCCACCAGGGTCTTGAGAGACTTTGGTGGGCGATGGTTCAATAGGCGATGGTTATACAGGTCATTTGGTCTGGATGGCAGGTGTATCTTAATTTTCTGCAGCGCTTCGGCGTGCCTGCAGAGGGGTGATTTCGATGAGATTGGGCTCTTGCTTGGCTTGCGTGTCTTGCTTCCCATGGTTCCGCTTGAAGGCTTGAGGGACGGCAGCTGTGCACTTGTTTACTGTTTCCTGCATCCCGCTGACTCTTCGGTACAGGATGAAAGTGAGGACAAGAGTAAGGGCGTATCCTACTCCTGTGGAGAGGCACAGTACCGTGTCAGTGGCGGTCCAGGCTCGAAAAACAGGGAGGCTGTGCATAGCTGGCATGCGAGCAAGTGCCTGGAGGGCAGTGTCGATGGGCGTGACATCAATTAGTTGGGTCCCCCCTTCTGCAATCCTCATCTCCAATTCAGGGTCTAAAGTGAAGTTGTGGTCCCTGAAGAAAGTTGAAAATTCCAGTTCGGTGTGGTACTCCTCACTGGGAAGGTGATAGAGTGCGAGTTCATCGATGTGAAGAATCACACCTTTTGGAACTTGGATCCACATCATCTGGTTTGGTAGACTGATGCGGGTGGCTGTGTCGTGTTGGTCGTAGGTCAAAGTGGCCGTGCTGGCTGGGGTGTTGACCAGCCATCGGTCACCTACGATTTCAGCTTGGGTGTCAGTGACCTCGGCTCGTGGTTCAGCCGCGGCAGGACAACGAGAGTCAATCTTCATGGGCCGCAGCCCACAGATGCCGTCAGTGTTGTCCTGAAGGAAAGGTTTGCTGGGGCAGAGATAATTAATGTCTTTAGTGAGGCTGCACATGTGCAGGTTTGGTGCAAGGTACAGCTGTTCATTGCTGTCATGGTAAGCCACGACAGTGGGGGTGCGTATTCTGATGTGAGTGTTTCCCTGCCAGAAGCCAACATTGACAATGTCTTTGAGTCTGTAGATGTTGTGTGACTCGATGATTGGCAGGTTAATCAGAAAAGCAAGTTCACCTGGTTCAGGGGCTATGCTTCGTGGGATTGCGCTACCTAGGGAGTAGGCCAGATGTGCCTGCAGGGTGTTTGTTGGGCCTGCAGTGGCAGAGGATAAAATGGTCTGTACCAGGCTTAGGGGTACCAGGCAGGGTGGAATGGCTGCTGCGGCAGCTCCGAGTAGGGCTCCCAGGAACCGCTTGGGACACTTGGTTTGTCCGCCAAGACCTGCCTGTGTGACAGTCATCTTCTGAAGTTGGTACAGCATGTGTTTGATGTCAGCCTCTGCGTGAATCATAGCGTTCTGCGCCCATCGTTCTCCTGCCCAACTGGTTTCTGGTGCTGATGCTGCGTAGTGTGCTCTGTAGACGTCACGGGGGTTGAGTTGGACATAGACCTTTTGGCTATGTGTTCTGCAGTTCGTGATCAGGAGTCCAGGTTGCTCTTTAAGGACGATGCCTGAGGCGGGACCCGGCGACACGATTTCAGGTTGCGACCATCCCCCCTGTAGGCTGATGTACAGAACAGTAATCCACAGCAGCATCCTGGTGACAGAGAGGGAGAGAGAGAAGAAACAATAGGTGGGCGCTACAGGTCCTTGTTTGGTCAGGACAGTTCTCTTTCTTTTCATTGGCGGCTGTTCCCTAGGAGGCAGAGTTCTAGTGATGAGGCAGTGTGGAGAAGTTTGGTTCGTCCCCCCTTTACTATCATGCCATAATGTTGAGTGTCTCTTGACTTGGTTCTGGTGGACCCATCTGGAAATTGGTTCCTTCTGACTCCTGCCCATCTTGATCTGGTATGCAATGGGGAAGAGTTTGTCCACAATCTCATGAGGTCCTGTCCAGTGTGGCAGAAATTTCTTTGACAGCAGTTGGTGAGCTGTCTGAATTGGCAGGGCGAAACTGTAGGACCAGATCTTGGTCGTTCGAAAAGCGAAGGTCGTTCCCAGATGAAGTTCATCCAGATACTGGTGAGTGGTGTCATTGGGTGCTGGAAAGCATTCTGCCAACTTTGTGAATTGGCAGATGACCGTGAGAAAGTGTTTGTTGCCCCTCGTTGGCCTGGGTAATGGTCCAACCCAGTCTATCTGGAGGTCTGACACTGAAAAGTTGACACCTCTTTTTTGAAGTGGTGCTCCATGGTTTGGCTTAGCCGGTTGGAACTGGCAGCAAACCAGACATTTCTTGATGTGTTCTGCTACATCGTGCTGCATTCCAGGCCAGTATGCCACCTGTTTCGGTGTTTCATAAGTGGCTTTTGTGCGGTGGTGTGCGGCACATGTTGTGTCATGCGCATACATTAGTATGACCCCCCTATGGTCCTGAGGAACCACAAGCGCAGGTGTAGTGCGGTCATCAGGGACATACCCGAGGATGTTGTGTTGTATGCGCAGCAGGTGCCTGACATCGTTGAGACGTTTGCGGGTTGGAGCAGCAGACAGGTCAGAGTTTGTGATAGGGTAGGTGGAGGGGTCTGAGAGGTGGTTTAACATAGCTTGGGTAGCGATGTTAAAGGCTTGTAGTTTCTGATGATCTGCATCATCCTGCATGGCATCTGCATCTTTTAAATTTTGTTGAACTTGTGTGTCAAGTCCTGGGTATGGCTCTGAGTCTTTGGCTGGATGCAGATTGCAGAGCAGTGAACTTTTGAAGTTTAGGTCTGAGACGAAGTTCCCGCGGCTGGCTGGGGGGTCGTCCATGACCTGTGTGACCTGGCAGTTTACCTTAGATGATCTGGCTGATTGAAAGGGTAAAGGTTCTCGCACTTGAGCCCAAATTTTTAACTGTTTAAAGTCCATTAAGGGTTCAAAGCGGTCTAGCAGGTCTTTGCCAATGAGGAGAGGGTATGAGTCCATTGGTGAGATGTACACAGGGTGTATGATGCTCATAGGACCGATCGTCAGGTGGATGGGAATCACCTGTTGCAGTTGAACTTCAGTCTGGCTGTAAGACTGCACATTCAGCATACACCTTTGGGGTTTAAGGGTCAAATTTTGGGCCTTAGCTCTGTTCTGGAGTCTGGTGAAAAGCTGGGATGACATCAGCGTTAGGTCAGCTCCGGTGTCGACGAGGGCTTCTAGTTCAACCTCATTTTCCAAGGTGATGGATAGATATAGCTTTTTAGCTTCTCCTCTTTCGATCAGGTTTCCCAGGAGGCTTGGTACTGGGGCTGTGGTATTACTAGGAAGGCAGTCAAGGCTGGTTTCCTGTGACTCTGTAGGGAAAGAGACACTTAACACAGCACTCTCTGGTACTTGCAGGCATTGGTTGGTTGGTGTTTGAGATATTGTTTGTATGCCAAAGTCTTTGAATAAGGAGTCGGGTTTGTCTTCGTGGTCCTCCTTGTGGGGCCTCTTTTGGATTAACTCCTTCAATATTCTCAGAATCTCTGCTGTCTCAGACGTGTCTGTGTCACACTGTTTCGGGGGTAGCTCAGACTTAGCCTTGCTCTGTGTGTATCGAGACTGATCTCTCTGTTGACTGTTACCAGTATTTGATCTGCAAGGTGCAGGACGGTTACCTCTAGGTCGTCGGCCAGGTTCCCACGAGCCGCCACCCTTCTGGTTGTCTGATGAGTTTGGCCGGCTCCATGACCTCTCGGCGCGTCCCATTTGGTGCTTGGGACGAGCCCCTTCATGGCTGTACCATTCCTGGCTGGCTGTAAAGTCTCTTGACCCTCTTGGCCCTCTGTTGAAAGGTCTTTCACTGTGGCGTTGTCGTGCGCCCTCCAGTGGTAGTTCAGGGTACAGTTCAGAGACAGGGAGAATGACAGGGTTTTTAACAGTCTTTTCAGAGGCCGCTCTTTGTTTACTATAAGCTTTATGGGCCAAGTCCCGCAGCTGCCTGGTTGTCATCGTGCGAGGGCAGGCCATAACCCCTAAGTGTTGGCTTACTGTGAAGTGAAGATTTCGCAGGAAGAGGGTCCTGAAGTTAAAGTCCTCCTCCATTCCTGGCTCATTCCGTGAGCCAAAGTAAGCTCGCCTGAGTCTGTTGTAATAGGCCTGTGGAGTTTCGTTTCGGCTCTGTTTGAGGTCCATCGCTGTAACAAGTCCTTGTTCTGCCTCTGGGTCCGAAAACTCTTCTATTAAAGCCTTTTGCAGCTGCTCGTAATCCATCTTGACGTTTTCTGGCTGCCGGTCAAGGAAACTCCTCACTTCACGATTGGAAGTAACCCGTAGCAGATACAGTTTGTCTCTTGTGGTTACATTTGGCAGTGTTTGCAAATAAAAGTCAATGTCCTGCAGGTAAGAGTGGATATCATGGCCACCTGCAGGCTCTGGGGTAAATGTTGGGATATTTCTAGCCAGCTTGTCGAGGTCTTTGGGTGCCACGCCGGGCATGTCTGCAGGTGACCTCGGGAAATTTGTCTGTCCCCACCCCCCTATGGTAGTGAGAGGTTCTGGGATGCTGGCTGATGTCTTTAACAATGGGCTCCCGCCCCCCTTTTCAACAGAAAAGCTTTGGTGGGGGGGTGCAGGCTCGCTGGTTGAATGAAAGGGAAAGGTTGCTTTTTCTCTTACTTGTTCAGCTTGCAGTTTATATGCATAAATGAGTTCTCTTTGGGCGGAGTCAAGGTCGTCCCTAGCCTGGTCTCGTTGCTGAGCCAGAGCTCGACCTTCATCTCGAGACGCTCGCAGGTGATTCTCACAGGCCTTCAGCTTGGCATCACGTTCCTTCAGTTCTGCCTTTGCTCTCACCAGAAGATGTTCAGCCTGCTGGAGCTTTCCAGACAGCTCTTCTCTGGCTGTCTTTTCCTGTTGCTCCTTGTGCTCTGTGTCTGTGCGGAGTTTTGACAAGGCCTCTTGGAGTTGTCCAATCTCGTCCTTTAGCCTCCAGTGATCCTCCTCCGTCGATGGATGTTGAATCTCTAATCCCTGTGTCAGCTGATCTAGACGATTCTGCGCGTCCTCCTGATTCCTCCGTGCCTCTGCTGCTTGGAGCTGTAGAGCTGCTGCATCCTCTTCCAGTTGGGCGATGTTCCTTTCGCCCAGTTTAAGCTGGATGATGAGGTTGTGAGCGATGGCACCTGTGATCTTGGCTATATCCTTGTGACTGTAGCTCCTCGTTGGGTCGTGGGCTATGAACTTGTCCAGGGTGCCGTCGAGTTGCTCTCTTTCCAAGTGTTGCAGTTCATTGGCGAGGTTGGGCAGGAGTTCAGATGTCACAGCGCTGAGCCAGGCCTCTAGCTGGTCCCAGTGGTTGACAGGGCTTGGTAATCTGGACATGTTGACACACTGGTAGAAGAGAAAACACAAAGAGCCAATGCGAGTCCGCACAGTTCAGCGAGCTACGGCAATAAAATATATATACGTGGGCTATGAGCTTATTATCAGGGCCTTTCTCCGGCGGCACAGATAATCAGTGTGGGGAAATAAGGGAAAAATTTTAGTAATTTGTCGCTTTGTTAAAACCTATAGGTCGCCTTGGACATTTGGTTATTCGAGCGTATTACTAATGAATTCTCCTAATGGTTTGTGCAGTTTTGCTCTTTCAGCCCAAAATAAAATGAATCAAAATAATTAAAATTAATTAATTATAATGATAAAAATAATAAAATAAAACACACAAAATAAAGAATGAGGAGGATAGGTTGCTGGAAATGTAATGAAACAGGAAAGGGAAAAGAGAGGAAAAAACAAATAAATGATAATAAAATAATAAAATAAAATAAATAAAAATAATAAAATAAACTGAAAATGTGAATTGAGACAGCCAACAGACGAAGTCCTAAGGCTGGGGGAATGAAGAGGATAGGAGGTGGAAAAAGGGGTTTCCTGTTTCAGCTTAGCAGGTTCTCTACCCTAAATTTGATGACAGGGCCTTACAGGGAGAGGGCACTATGGAGTCATGCGAGTTAGGGGAGTGGCTTAGCTAGATTGGCTGGGCTAGACCCAACCTGATAGGGATCTGGTGCCTCTAGTGGCTATAGAGGGGAGAAAAGTGCATCTCTTTTACACCAACACTCGTTGACTATTTAAGGAAACCCAGGGTGGAACACAGAGACAAGGCGCTTCCCTGAGCACGCAGCCAAGAGTGCCGGGCCTTCTGCCCTCCCCACCTCGACCGCTCAACAGTCACACCCTTCACACCGCCGGGCCGCACTCAAAGGTGTCACCCACCAACTGGCACTGCCGCTAGGGCTTTTGTGTGTCAGCTGGCAAGGTTAGCGATTGGAGTGCCCGGTGGCAGAGGTTGCACTGTGTCTTGCTGCCTAAGGTGCTAAGGAGGGAGCTACCGCAGCACCCCGACTGTACACACTCGAGTCAGTTCAGCGGGACCGGTCTCTTGTAGAACTCACCGCTGGCGAAGCCTCTGATTCATCTATCAAGTGTTAGCTTTAAAGAGATACACAGGGGCTTATCCTATTGCACCAGTTAAAACATAAATGAATTCACTGAGAATGGGACTTATGGGGCTAAATTCTATTCACAGTAAAGAATTGATTCAATTACAATTTAAAATAAATCAAACTGCATTGAATTTAAATTTAAACTTAATTAAAAATACAATCTCTACAATAGAAAAGAGAACAGGAGAGTAAGGAGTGAGAGAGACCAGCAAAAAAATGAAATAAAATAAAAATAAAATAAATCAAAATAAAATAAAAATTAAATAAAGAAATAATAAATTAATAAAGCCACAGCAATATTAATTATTATTTATAATTTAAGACCATAACATTCAATATGTAGGAAATAAAACTACAACGTAGTAGAATAACCTAGTTATGGAAGTAGGTAAAAAAAAAAAATCCAAGTTTGATTCCTGTCATACACTCCCAAAAGAGTTTATGAGAGGACCAAACGAGCTTTTCCCACTAGATGGCGATATTTCGCCCAACACACAAAGAAAGCGGAAGTCAGACGTAGAGTAATGGAGAAGAAGAAGTGTTAGACACTCAAGACTGACATCTAGTGTTAGAACTAGGTAGTACGCTTTAAACTGACAAAGATTCGCTTCTATACAGTAATTACATCGGCGGCCGCTGCGTTGCTAAGACGACGGATGTAATTTGCTCGTGTTCGGCCGGTGCCTCTTTTGGCTTACGTTACCGGGACACGAAATAAACAAGAATCCAACGTGCTTTATCATACGTTGTGACTATAAATACTTGATCAAGTTTTTATCTCCTTTAAAATTGAAAAGTCTTACCCTCGGTGCTTACAATTTTAAAAATCCACGTACGTGAATAAAATGGAAAAATACAATAGACAGCTTCTCTAATTGTAAATCATTTCCTGGAGATTTAACAAAAAGGCCTTATCAGATGGGAGTATTCACTCGACCACCGCTTCGCTCTAAATAAAGGAATTATACTCTTTATTAGGCGGAATCAGACGGTAATGCAGCGTATTAAAGGGCTTTTAATACGGTTACCTTAAAGACTGCAGTTAACTATACATAACAGGGGCGCGAGTCTGTTACGTCCTGAAAATGATACAGGAAAATACATTTTCATTCATACAAATAAAGAACGAAATCAGTTAAAGCTGATAGTTCTTTTTCATTCACACAATGCAAAAACACATTTGATTTGTAACTGGTTTGCTCAGAAAATAATGTTTAAATCTGCCCGCGCGTTCTCCACCATTATATGTAGCGAATTTCAGCGGGAGGAGGGAAATAACGTTATTTGAAACACTATGAACCTCCGACCGAAACACTACGGGGATTCCCAAGGGAATCTTAGATTTTAGCTCAAAAGGGAATATTATGTATAATTAACTGTAATTAATTATACAAGTTTATCAGGTTTTACCTGGCGTAGCAGAATTAATAATAACAATTAATTAATATGTTCGTCCACCGAAGACATATATCCATAATCGTATATTAACGTCTAAGAAATGTTAATTTCATGGCCTTTAAAATTAACCTTCTCACTGATATACAGTGCTACTCGCAGCGTGTAGCTGGATCAAAAGGCAGAAAAAGTGACTTTACTTTCATGAGCATTGAACACAGAAACAATTCAATTGTGAAAATGCAAACCGGTTTATTAACTATAAAATGAAGTACACATAACGACTAACTAAACATACACACATACAATAACATAAAACATAGATGAGAAAGAAAAGATTGAAAAAGCTAGAGAGAGAGAGTAAAAGATTGGCAAAGCACTATTGCTTAACATCTGCACAAACCATCGGATAATCTCTAAGGATCGCCTTAATTTTCATAAGGGGTAAAGCTTAAACATGAGCGAGTAAAACGAGTTTATACTTGCTTTTGGCTCTTTGTGATGCGGTGCGAAGTTTCTTATGCTCGCGATGCGAGCAAGGAGAGAGAGAGAGAATCCAGGTGTGTTCGTTTAAGATGGAAGTCCGTTAAGTTGTTTCGTAGGGCGGATTGGTCCGCGGGGTTTTCCGAACTCTAGCGCAAAGCCAGGAAAGACTGTCCTGAAGAGACAGGGCTCAGAGAAAAGATGATGAATCCGAGGGACTCTGGGTGAGTCTCAGCGAGTTTCCAAACTGCGCTGACGGGTTACCTAAGTAACCGGGCGATTGAGCGCTCATGAGTGAACTAAGCCACTGACTGAGATACTGAGCGAATCGTTCGAATTGAGCTATTGAGCGAACTGAGCAATTGAGCTATGATGGCTTGGGCGATAGGCCGTTTTGACCTTTCACACGCCCAGCCCATTTTGGGTGTACGGCCAATGTGTGAAGTGTTCGATTGCGCGGGGAAACAAGCCTTTGTTCTTTCAGACAACACATTTGCGTAATTGCATAATGATACAAGTTTGTTCCCATAACTCTTCAAATCGATATTAAATGACGTTGATGCGGCTTATGGTAATATGATACATAGAAATGATTGGGAAATAAAGAGTAGATTAATTTGATACTAGACAAGACATGGGTTTAAGATCACGTTGAATAATAATTTCATACCTATGATATGAACCATGCTACAGTGAACAAAATCTAACTAAAGTGTTAACACACAGTTACATCACACATACATGATCATGCAGTAAAGGGATATAACATATATATACATTAAAACAGCTCATTGTGATTTTTAAATGTGGTTTCATCACAGACATATAGTCTGTGCCCCCAGCTGTGTCTCTGGCAATCGTCGAACGAACGGCTCTCAGGTTTCTCTGGTGGGATCCCTTTGAACCTCCTTTGAAGACTGCATTTGTTTTAATTGTCGCCCACTTTACAGCCTTGATAGGTGGTAGATATCTGGGTGATTGTGTTATCAGGACACAGGGTTATCTAAAGTCACAATTTTAGGGCTGTTTACGATCCAGATGCCAAATGGCCTCAATCTGACTCCGAGCCATTTGCTACACCCATATGACCGAAAGTAAAAAGAGATCGTTTCGACGAGTGGAGGAGATTTGTGTTTTGGATTAAAGATTATGAGGGCACAAGAATTTTTAAAAAACAATAACGCTCACAGATAAGTGTATATCACAATATTCCAAAACAATTTGTTTTTCATTTCAATTTAATTGTGACTTTAATGTAAAATAAACTGGGACCCCTGGTCCCCCGCCCCATCTAGGGCCACAGAAGGGGCGAGCGTCCCCCAGTTTATGAATGTTACTGAGTATGTTGTGTGTTCAAATAATACAGCATAATAGGCCTACTAAATCTATTTATATTATATTTGTTTTTTAATTTAACATTCCATGGAGTCACGTCCCAAATTACATATTCATTACACTCTAAGACAGGGGTGTCAAACTCATTTTAGGCTGAGGGCCGGATGGTAAATAACGGCATGATGTGAGGGACGGATAATTTTTTAAACCTTAGTGTGCTGATAATTGTGTTAATATTAACTAAACAAACCAATTAATTAGTTTGTTCAGCAAGAAAACTAGAGAAACACACAGCTCTGTAAAAACTGCATTTCATAAGGTCACACTCATACTGTACATACTATACACACAAATTTACATCTGTACAAAACCCACTGGCCTTAGGTTGAAAAGCCTTAATTTAACTTCTTTTGCATTATTCCTTAATGCCAAAATTATTTATAAACCATTCACTTTTCTTTGGAATATATTTGTAATGAGAACAGTCATTTAGAAAATTTAAATGCTAGATGGGGCAGTGGCCCAAACCAAAAAGGCCACTAAGGGGGATGGTACTATTATTATGGTTTTAATAAAGTATTATAAATATGATGTGTTATATTACTAGCATGTGATTATAATGGGAAATATAATAACAAGAATTAAAGTGTGACAATCTGCTAAATATTCAATATGATTTACCTGCTGGCTTGATGGAGCTTTGAATCCATGTTTGCAATGTTGAACTGCCTTTAGCAGCCTCCCTTTCTGTTTTCTGTCTTTATTTTGTCAAGGCATTGGTGTTTTTGTCTACAAAGTGTGCCAACAACAGCAAATTTTGTGTTTATATTAAAGGGATAGTTCACCCAAAAATGAAAATCCCGTCATCATTCACTCACTCTCATGCAGTTACAAAGTTGTATAAATGTCTTTGTTCCGATGAACACAAAGGAAGACACTTTGAGAAATGTCTGCAACCAAACCGCCCGTGGACCCCACCCACCTCCACAGTATTCTTTTTTCCTACCATGGAAGTAAATGGGGTCCACAGACGGTTTGGTTACAAACATTTCTCAAAATATATTCCTTCGTGTTTATCAGAACAAAGAAATGTATGTGGGTTTGTAACTACATAAGAGTGAGTAAATGATGACAGCATTTTAATTTTTCGGTGAACTATCCCTTTAACATAGATCTGATCGGGATGATTAAATCGATTTGACAAGGATTGTAACATTGATACTAAGAATGAGGCTAATTTGTTATTGTTTGCTTGCTAAGTTGTTAGCACTTTTAGAACACCGACAGCAAATCATTACCGGAAGAAATACATAAACAAACTTCCAAATTACTAATTCTGTTGTTTAACAACTGATTTAATGTAATGAATCTACCTGTTAATGCAACGAATTTCGGAAACTGTCGTCTTTGCTCTTCAGGCAGAGAGTGGACACAGTCAGAGATGCTGCAGAGCGGGCGGGAAAACACGAAGTGGATTACTGGAATCTTTAGCGGAGCGGTAACAATAAAACAGCAAGATATTTGGGCACCGTGGTTAGGCTATGGTTAGTCTAAAGTTATCCTGCTTTGAATCTGTTGTGATATGAAGTAGTTCCCCACATCGTTGGTGTTTTCTTTTGTTTTGTTTTGTGCCGTCGTAGTGATGAACGCAATATCACTTTTTGGGCACCGTGGTTAGTCTATGTTCCACGTTTTGCTGCTTTCCGCAAGTCTCTCATATTAAAAACAAACTAGACGCCCGCCTGAAAGGGTTTTTAAAATATGTATTTCATATTTAATACAACTGTATAAATCATCATGCGGGCCGGATTGGACACCTTTGTGGGCCGTATGCGGCCGTATGTTTTTTTTACATCCCTGCTCTAAGACCTTGTTCACACTGTCACTCAGTCCAAATACAACTTTTCTACATATCCGATTGGAATCAAGGCAAGGCAACTTTATTTGTATTGCACATTTCATAGGCGGGAGTAATTTAAAGTGTTTTACATCTAAAGGCTTATGGCTTAATGCATTAAATATGTTTTACAGATAAATATAAATTACACTTCACTTACACTACATTTGCAAGATGGTGCCAGGGGGCCCATTTTATGACATTTTATAAAATGCATGAATTTATCATGAATTCTGTGTAATTAAACCTTCGAAAAATAAGGCTACTAACCAACAGCACTACATTGTATCATTTATTATTTTTTGTTTAATTAAAAATTTAAGTTTGAGAGTTTTATGTCATTAAATTATGTCAAGTTTTATGCCATGAATTTTGTTGAAGGGACACACAAAGGGATGCACCCTACATAAGGGGGGCATGTGCCAAAAAGTTTGAGAACCACTGATCTAGTTGCAGCTGTGTTATGTTAATGTGTCAGAGAAGACCGTCTCTTTTCAGTTTCTCTCAAGGTTTTTCTCCACTTAACATAATTGGAGCTTTGGTTCCTTGCCACTGACGCTTTAGACTTGTTCACTGGGAGACTGCAGTTTGTTTATATCGCTTTTATTCTAACGCTCCTACAAATATCTTCTAGACACTGCTAGGACTGTCAGTCACAATGATTAAATAATCATCTCATCGCGAATGTTTGACCTCATCGTGATGATTTCAGATCACCGCAATGATTGCACATCTCTTTACAAAACACAAGGGGAGCTGCAGCGCCTGTATAAACGAGACAGTATCAGATGGCGCTCCTTAACTGTCAGTTTAATGTGGAACATTGCACAGACATTCACAGTGGAAAAACATCAATTTAAAGAAATGCTGCAAAACTTTGATAAGCAGTATGAGCTGCCAGGAAAAATACAAATTTAGGCGGTTTAGGGAAGTGAAGGATGTTATTCTTAAGGGTATAAGGAATTGATTTTTGCAGCCACTAGAGACATGTGGGGCTCTATCTTACACCCGGCGCAATGCAGCGCAATGTGCGACGCAAGTGTCTTTCGCTAGTTTCCACCCTAATTTTCACGTTTAGCCCTGCGTTGTTTAAAGAGCAAATGCATTTGCGCCCCCTTTTCCGCCCATGGGCGTTCTGGTCTGAAAATGAGGTGTGTTCAGGCGCATTGTTGGCGCGTTGCTATTTTGAGGCAACTAAAATAGACTACGCCATTGACCAACAAAAACCTGGTCTAAAGTCTAAAGTCAATGGCGCAATGTGTTTTATGTTATTTAAAGAGCGCATTAGTAAAATGCGCCTATAAAAGGGAGGACAACGTGGGTTTGCTTATCACAAAGTACATGAATGCGCAGCAGCACAAAAATGCTTTTAAATATGAAAGATTAAAGGATTGAATGTAAAAGATTATTTTTGAGTCTCTTGGACATATTTATAAATGAGGACTGATTATGAGACGTTAGAAGGCGCAAAGAGCTGCTTCACCTGCAGCCTGATAAGTAAATAAATGCTTTGCTTTGAACAAATGCGGCTGTTTTTAAATGTTTTTTTTTATGCTACCTCACGGATTTATTGTATATGATGTATCTGTGGATATGGTGAGATGAGAAACATTTGTAAGTAATGCTTAAAAAAACTCTGCTAAACGCTGTCCAAAGTGCTGAAACGTGAGGAGAGCCGTTTGTAATTTATTTATCTCCTGTTACAAATAAAGTATTTTTAGAGTACAAACCTTATCTTACATACTTGTAAATTATGTTTTGATGATATTGGATAGCCATACATTTAAAGCAATTACAAGCCTGCTTTTTACTTCCATGACTAAAAGAAAACGGGTTTTAAAGGTTTTAATAAAAAAATAACAATTTCAATACAAGTGAAAACAACACAATTATTTAACATTAATCTTAAACTGGGGATCTTCTACCTCCACTTAGTTTTTCAGTTTACAAAGTCCGTCATCTAAATAGGGATTAGACATAGCGCCAGCGCAACTTGCTTTTAAAGGGAATGAGAGCTGTGACTCTCATTGGTTTACTGCACGTTACGCCCAAAATACTCCCATTACAAAAGGACCTACCCTTTTCGACCATGCGCTAGGCGCAAAAACAATTTTTCCCGTCGTTAAATTAGCAAAAGTGGATTCGGACACGCCCATTTAGATGTTGCGTTGTGCGCTTTAGACAATGCGCTTAGATCAGTTTGATCAAGAGGCAGTTTGTTTTGATTGCATTTTTATTTTTAGTTATTTTTTCAGACACTTTATTGTGTTTACATGAAGAATTTTCAGTTTTTTAAATATATTCATTAAGTAATTACTTTTAAATATGTGTTATATGTATTAATATTTACTGCCAGGTAAACCTTGCAAAAGATTTAATTTAAGTAATCACAACAATGTGTGAAAATTATTTCATAAACAAAAAAGTAGGATAATTAAATGTCAAAGCAATAAAACAGACAATTAATCGTCAAAGTCCTAAAACAGGCAATTAATCGTCATAATTATCACAATTTATTAGACAATTTACTGTCAGCCAAATTTCATAATCGTGACAGCCTTAGACACTTCTTCTGTTTGATTTATCTGCTCTAGATTTTTTTCTGTGGCTTTGTGACAACGTAAATTGTGATAAACCATAAATAAACTTGAATTTAATTATTTTATACTAAACAAATAAACACACACACAAATACAGTAAATCCAACATATTAATTTCTTTAAATTAAACCTTTAGTTTTTTTATAGATTAGTGCCGTTTTAAAGGGAAATCTGTGAATTACTCATGATTTGACAAAGACCCTAACACTACAAGAGCAAAAACATAAGACATAGAAAGACAATATTCACATTTAAAAATGACAGAATTACAGTTAAAAAATAAAACTCACCCTGAATCGGTATCAAATGGCAAAGAACAAACGTTTGCACTGATCTGTGTTGAGTAACTTCTGAAAAATAAGCCTGGCAGGCACATTTTTAAGGATACATTAAGGGGCGGGTTCAAGGCTTTTTTAAAGCACCATTTGTGTTTTAAAGGAAAACCCCACATAAAATGAGAATTATTATTTATATTAAATATACTCCAGTTTTCAACAAAAAAATATTTTGTCGATTTTGTCTTGAATGCGTTGGAGTGGTCTCTGCCTATTGACAATTTGCTTGTGACAAATATTAACACTATCTATATGATGAACAAATAAATAAATAAAAAAGTACTATCTAAAACTACAGTATGACTATAGACATATGCCAATGCGTGTCCACGCTAACAGATTATAGTTGAGACACCATTCACACATTGGTCATTACATTGATTACAAATTTACATTTACTGGATCCAATAGATGACAAATGAATTACCTGAAAAAGTCTCAATATTGGTACCAAATTTACACATAGCCTACCTGTAGCCTACCTAATAATTAGGAGTGTAACGAGATTGAAATGAGGTGAAATGCTGGCCATTTCTGAAATAAAAGACTGCATCCTTCGGAGGTCATATTTGTAGACTGCATTAACGTTATGAAGACTTATAAGAGAATATTAAAAACTAGAAAATGCATTTCAGGAGGAACTGCAAAAGTGTGCTTGCTCTGGTGCCGCAGATTTAGTTTGTGCATCCTCATATTGGAGTCCCAAGTTCATGTACGAAGTTTGGTTTCAATACGTGAAAGCGTTCTTGAGATATAAACTACTTCCTGTTTGGCGGCGTAAAATTTTAGAAAAAATGTTTTTTCTTTTGATGTTGTTCATCCTCACATTGGAGACCCAAATTAATCTACAAAGTTTGGTTTCAATACTTGAAAGCATTCCTGAGATATAAACTACTTCCTGTTTGGCGGCGTAAAATTTTAGAAAAAAAAATTCTTTTGATGTTGTGCATCCTCACATTGGAGACCCAAATTCATTTACAAAGTTTGGTTTTAATATATGAAAGCGTTCCTGAGATATAAACTCCTTCCTGTTTGGCGGCGTAAAATTTTTAGAAAACAAAATGTTCTTTTGATGTTGTGCATCCTCACATTGGAGACCCAAATTCATGCACAAAGTTTGGTTTCAATACGTGAAAGCGTTCCTGAGATATAAACTACTTCCTGTTTGGCGGCGTAAAATTTTAGAAAAAAAATTGTTCTTTTGATGTTGTGCATCCTCACATTGGAAACCCAAATTCATGTACAAAGTTTGGTTTCAATATGTGAAAGCGTTCCTGAGATATAAACTACTTCCTGTTTGGCGGCGTAAAATTTTAGAAAAAAAATGTTCTTTTCATGTTGTGCATCCTCACATTGGAAACCCAAATTCATGTACAAAGTTTGGTTTCAATACATGAAAGCGTTCCTGAGATATAAACTACTTCCTGTTTGGCGGCGTAAAATGTTAGAATTTTTTTTTTTTTTTTGATGTTGTGCATCCTCTCATTGGAGACCTAAATTCATGTACAAAGTTTGGTTTCAATACATGAAAGCGTTCCTGAGATATAAAGTACTTCCTGTTTGGCGGCGTAAAATTTTAGAAAAAAAAATGTTATTTTCATGTTGTGCATCCTCACATTGGAAACCCAAATTCATGTACAAAGTTTGGTTTCAATACATGAAAGCGTTCCTGAGATATAAACTACTTCCTGTTTGGCGGCGTAAAATTTTAGAAATTTTTTTTTTTTTGATGTTGTGCATCCTCTCATTGGAGACCTAAATTCATGTACAAAGTTTGGTTTCAATACATGAAAGCGTTCCTGAGATATAAAGTACTTCCTGTTTGGCGGCGTAAAATTTTAGAAAAAAAAATGTTATTTTCATGTTGTGCATCCTCACATTGGAAACCCAAATTCATGTACAAAGTTTGGTTTCAATACATGAAAGCGTTCCTGAGATATAAACTACTTCCTGTTTGGCGGCGTAAAATTTTAGAAATTTTTTTTTTCTTTTGATGTTGTGCATCCTCACATTTGAGACCCAAATTCATGTACAAAGTTTAGTTTCAATACGTGAAAGCGTTCCTAAGATATAAACTACTTCCTGTTTTGGCGGCGTCGACGCACATTTAGTTTGAGCTGTGACGGGCAAACGCTTCCGAAAATCAAAAATCCTTCTAGTAACTTTTGTGAGGCTTTGTCCAAGGATCGTGTACGTGGATTTTCGTGAAGTTTGGACAAAATTTGTGACCTGTGAAACTTTTTTAAGGTTTTGTGTTCTATCCAATATGGCGGAAGAACGACATCGATCTGTGACCTTATCTTCTCAAGCAACTTACCCCGGTACTGCCCGAACATTTTAAAGTTTGAACGGTGTCTCTGTGTCAAATGGTCTAATCGCTAGAGCTGGCCAAAAAAATCTACCCGGGAAAAATAATAATAAAACTTAAGAAGAACAATAAGTGTGCTTTTGCAAGCACACTTAATTATAAAGTTTACTAATTATTTAGTTAAAGGCACACCATGGAACTTTTTGGCCACTAGGGGGTGCTAGACAAAGAAGACAACTCTTTAGGTCACAAAGTGTGCCTTCCAGCGTGTCATGTGTCATATAATATAATTTCATGGGTTTTATTTTTTTCAATCGCGTAGCTCACGTTTACAAGCCAGTTGTAACGGTGGTTGCTTGGTTAAAGTTTATATTTAAAAAATTGCCTTAAAGGGGAATCAAACCCAGACCGCCCATGTCGTAGGGCCATGACACCACCACGGTGGCACAATGTCACATGATGTAAGTTTTACTCTAAACTCTCCAGTAAAAGTAGCCTCCAGTAAAATTCACGTAAAAAAACATAGTGTTCAGTTGCCAGACAGGACTTATATGCAAGTAATATAACATAACTTACTAGTACAAAAGCATGACGGCCAAGTCAGCATTGGTCAGAAACCCCTCCTCTTTCTGTAGTTCACTCCAGCGAGCGAACGCTGGCTCAATATAATTGATCCTCGTCCTTCTTTTCATTCTGTCACTCTCCCCTTATCTCTTTCTGGTCTCCTCTGACAAAACCTTGGGTTTCTTTTTCTTAGTTGCTGCTTCGCCCATGACAAAAACATCAGGAAAATAAATAGTTGCGCTCTCACGTCCGAATTTGAGGAAGTGGAGGAAGTGACGTATGCTGTAAAGCAGATTTTTGTAGTTTTTTGTTTTGTGCTCGGGATACTACCCGAAAGTTTAAAAGTACGAGTAAAAGCGATACAGACCCCTTCAGGACATATCATTCAACCTATTTTAAGGCGATGTACCATCACAAGGTTCTTGAAAATATATTATGAAAGGTTGAAAAACTACAAAGTGTCACTTTATTCACAAATTGTTGTAATAAGCTCATGACTTGCGAATATAATGCTCAGTTAATTAACTGAAATAAACCTTGATGACGTATGCAGCCTGTTTGAACCTTTTACAGCACATGCATTATATTCCGTCTTTTACTGTGTGGCCTTTTTTGTTTGGGTTGGGTTTCCAATAATGTTCGTTTGGGAACTCGTATGAGTCTTAGATGCATTGTGTTTGTTTGTTGATCAGTGTCAGATGTGAAGTCTCAGCAGATTAAACCTTCACCTTTACATAATTTATGTCAGCATGTTCTTGCTCAAGAATGACAGTGACTGTATAATTTTTATTGTAAAGAAATGGTCATATATTAAATATATTTGAATATAAATATTCAAATGGATTTAAACATTGTTTGGCTAAAAATAAGCGTTTCTCTCCGTCTAAAGTGAAAGTAAAGATTGCATCCACGAGACGAGTCCACTATCGCCCCCTGCAGTCATTTGTTATAAAACATAATGCTTTTTATTTATAGGCCACAAATGTAATGTGTTTATTTGAACCAATTACTATTGCATCTTCGTTTTTATGTAATTTTAAACGCTATTGCTCACTTGGGTCTATTTTCATTTCCCAAAAATAACAAATTACTTCATTATCAGTTAGCAAAATAATTGTTAGGGACAGTCCTTGATTAGTTAAAACATTTAAAAATAACATGATTTCAGTTTCTTATTCATTTATTTTATCATTGAGGGTTTCTTCAAAAGTGGAAAATTATTGTCTCGTCCCGTCATGTGGATTAAGTGTCTCGTCACACCCCTACTAAAAGTACATATTAAGACAGTTTTAAAGGGTACTGCCCCATGCAGTAACAGCTGGGGGACTTATTTGGACAATTTTCTGTACACTGAAAGTCCTAATAAGTTTACTGAACTCATTTGAGTAAACTAATTCCCTGAATTCAATTGAGTAATGGGTCTCCCAAAAACTTAAAATGTACAGTGCACTTAAACAATTATGTGTTAGTTAGTTACATAAAAATGTAGACAGATCTCATTTCAGTCCAAAAAGTAAGACTGATTAACCCTAACTAATTGCTAGTGGGTCAGACTAGCTCTTAAGACACAGTCTTAATTTACCAGCTATGTTTATGCAACTGGCCCCTTGGTGTTCTCAAAGACTGAACTTAAATTGTCATTTAAAGGGGACATTTCACAAGACTTTTTAAAGATGTAAAATAAATCTTTGGTGTCTCCGGAGTATGTATGTGAAGTTCAAGCTAAAATAGATAATTTATTATAACATGTTAAAATTGCCACTTTGTAGGTGTGAGCAAAAATGTGCCATTTTAGGTGTGTCCTTTAAAATGCAAATGAGCTGATATCTGTACTAAATGGCAGTTCCTTGGTTGGATAGTGCAGATTAAGGTGCGGTATTATCCCCTTCTGACATCACAAGGGGAGCCATATTTCAATTACCTATTTTTTCACATGCTTGCAGAGAATGATTTACCAAAACTAAGTTACTACTGTAGGTTGACCTTTTTCACATTGGCTAGGTTGATAGAAGCACTGTGGACCCAATTATAGCACTTAAACATGGATGAAGTCAAATTTTCATGGTATGTCCCCTTTAATTTTGTAACAAGGTGTAACGAAAGGAATTCATTACTCTATGCCAGTGTTTCTCAAAGTGTGGGACGGGCCCCACTGGTGGGGAATAGGAACATTACAAGTGGGGCGTGAAAAATGGGAGAAAATCTATTAATTCAATTATTTATTGACCATACACTCAAAACGGCACATTTAAACATAAACCTAGCTTAAAACTTAAATAAATCAGACTGTAGAAAATGTCACGCGGTAACTTAAAGCCTAGCCGATTACGATTTTGTTTGGGCGATTGGGACAGGTGGGGCTTGGAACTCTTCCCTACATCCAAAGTGGGGAATGGCAAAAAAAGTTTGAGAAACACTGCTCTATGCCAATCAACGAATTCTCCACAAAAAAAGCACAACAATTGCATTGTTCACTTGTATTTTCATTAGAGTGGAGAGATACTGTATATAATGAGTTGAACGGAGACCATGTATACAAAAGCAAACACGGATCACCTGAATGATCACACCATACTCTTACATAGACTGGAAAACTGGGTAGGACTGTCTGGGATGGTCCTCAAATGGTTTAAGTCATACCTACAAGGAAGAGGTTACTACAGTATGTGAACATAGGTAACCATAAATCTGAGTGGACACCCATGACATGTGGAGTCCCGCAGGGTTCTATTCTTTCACCGCTTCTGTTTAATTTGTATATGCTCCCACTTGGTCATATAATGAAAAAGAACCAAATTGCTTACCACAGCTATGCAGATGACACCCAGATATACTTAGCCCTGTCACCCAATGACTACACTACAGCCCCATTGACTCTCTATGTAAATGCATTGATGAAATTAACTGTTGGATGCATCAAAACTTCCTCCAGTTAAACAAAGACAAAACTGAAGTCGTCGTATTTGGAAATAAAGATGAAAATCTCAAGGTTAACACATACCTTGTCTCTAGAGGTCTAAAGGCACAAAATAAAGTCAGAAATCTTGGTGTAATTTAAGAGTCTGACCTCAATTTCAGTAGTCACATGAAAGCGATAAGCAAATCAGCTTACTACCATCTCAGAAATATTGCCAGAATTAGCTGTTTTGTCTCAAGACAGGATGGATTACTGCAATGGACTCCTTACTGGGATCCCCAAAAAGACCATTAGACAGCTGCAGCTCATACAAAACACTGCTGCCAGAATTCTGACAAGAACCAAAAAATCTAAGCACATTACTCCAGTCCTCAGGTCCTTACACTGGCTTCCTGTTACATTTAGAATAGATTTCATTTATAAATCACTTCATGGCTTAGGACCCAAATACATGCCAGATATGCTAACTGAATATAAACCTAAACGATTACTTAGATCATTAGGATCCGGTCAGTTAGAAATACCAAGGGTTTACTCAAAACAAGGTGCGTCAGCATTTAGTTATTATGCCACCTCTAGCTGGAATCAGCTTCCAGAAGAGATCAGATGTGCTTCAACACTAAACACATTTAAATCTAGATTAAAAACACATCTGTTTAACTCTACATTTACTGAATGAGCACTATGCTGCTTCACACTGACTGCACTTTTAACTCAAGGCACTTTTACTTCTGTTATATTCTTTTTAACATTTTAAACTGTTTTTATTAAAATCACATTTATTTTCTTTAATTGTTATTTTAAATTCTCATGTATCTTTGTTTTTATTGTGATTTTATTGTGTATCTATTATTTTTATATTTTCTTTTTTCTCTTTTATATATTGTTTTCTCATTTCTATGTAAAGCACCTTGAATGACCTTTGTGTATGAAATGTGCTATACAAATAAACTTGCCTTGCCTTACCTTGCCTTGACTTCATAAAAAACTATAATTTACAACAAAATAACATCAATAATACTACAAAGAGTGTAAAACTATAAGAAATGTTATTAACAACTGTTTATATGTCCCATAAGTTGTTATTTTTTGAACAAGCATAAAATAATCAAACATTTTCATGCTCAGGGGTTTATGGGTATTCTTTATGACAAATTTTACTGATAATTTTAAGTTTGTTGCACTTAAATTTTTAAGGTTATGGCTTTTGTAAATTAATATCTTCAATGAACTTAAGATTGTTAAGTTATCAACCCCAAATACTCAGTCATTATTATATAGTTATATGTTTTATTACTGTATGTATGAGTGTAAAAGTTTCATTGAAGAACCAATGGGCTGTGCACTGTATGGTTTTCTTCAGTATTTTTGTGGTATAGGAACATCACCAGTTCACCACATTTGTTTTACTCTTCTTCATCCCGGGAATACCTTTGTGTTCCCTGTAGGTATGTTTTAATTTGTTATGTGATACTTTAGAGAAAACTGTGCAGAACGGGTTTTAGCATGTTAAATATCAAGATGCCACATGTTTTATGCAACAAGGAAATGGGATGTGTGGGAATATACATTCCAAAACCTTTCCATGGAACTCTACTGAGCAATCGGAAACTACATATAAGTACATATAGCCAACCTACAATAGGACAGGAAATTGCTTTATATAATATATCATTAGATTTATACGCAATAAAGTACAAGCGACAGTCCTGTAAAAAAAAATGCTGTAGTTGTGCAGCTGTTTGCCAGTAACTTACTGTAGATTAAAATTTATGTTATTTACTGACTGCATTTTGTTTAAAGTAAATATTAAACATTAACAAATCTTTATTTTTTCAGAATAATACTATAAAATAACAGCGTCATGCAAAGCATTATGGGAACCGGAAATCCTCATCAACCCTTTTTCTAATTTCTTTCAGATTTTGGTTTAACTTTAAACAAACTGTTGGCAGTAAATAACATACATTTTTAATCTACATTAAGTTACTGGCTAACAGCTGCCAGTAGAACTGTAATTTCTACATAATTTTTACAGTGTGAAAAAAGACGCTAAACCAGCTAAAATTTATTTTCTTTTTTATTTCATCCTTCTACTAGAAGATATAGCCTGTGACATGTAAACTCATGTAATATAACATTTTAAATATTAAAAAACAGCTTAATAATAAAATAGTAGTGTAATGCTAATATATTTATTTTGGTGAAATGCTAATATATTTCTATTAGTGTAACTGTGGGTTCACACCAGATGCGAGTTCAACGATTTGAGCGAGTAGATTACATACAAAGTCAATGCAAAGACACGATCAGACGCGTCCTCGCGTGGGGCGATGCGAATTACAAGATATGGTCAACGCGTTTGCTGCGAAAACACGCACTATTTGCCTGAAACGCGTCTTCGCCCAAGTTGAAAAATGTGCATGTTAAATTCCGCGAGTAATCTAGAGCGAGTAATGTGATGCCCCGCCTTTGGTGTGTACGTACAGTAGCATAATGCTAGTATATTTCTAGTAGTGTAATGCTAGTATATTTCTAATATGCTGAAGTACTATTAAAGTGTTCTTAAAGCACAATAAAATTAAGCTTTAAATATATTCTGTCATCATCCAAATCATCATCCTGTATATTAGACCCCGTTCCCACAAAACTGCTTAAAGAGGTATTCCCTGTAGTGTCAACCCCGGTTGTAAATATCTTTAACTCATCGCTAGAAATAGGATATGTTCCAACAGCTTTCAAACTAGCAGTTATTAAACCACTGATTAAAAAACCGCAGCTTGATCAGGGAGAGCTTAATAACTTTAGACCAATCTCAAATCTACCTTTTCTTTCGAAAATATTAGAAAAGGTAGTGGCAAGCCAGTTACGCACAGTTCTTGACAAATAATAGTACATATAAAAAGTTCCAATCAGGATTCAGGCCCCACCATAGCACAGAGACAGCGTTGCTTAGAGTTACAAATGACCTCCTATTAACATCCGATCGTGGTGAAATCTCAATTCTTATATTATTAGACCTTAGTGCAGCCTTTGACACAATAGATCATACAATCTTACTCAATAGACTAGAAAACTATGTTGGTATCAGTGGTCAGGCGCTAGCCTGGTTTAGGTCGTATCTAACCAATCGCTATCACTTTGTTTATGTAAACGAGGAAGAGTCATATCACTCCCTGGTTAAATACGGTGTACCGCAGGGATCGGTTTTAGGTCCTATCCTGTTCTCGTTATACATGTTACCTCTAGGAGACATTATCAGGAAACATAACATAAGTTTTCACTGCTATGCGGATGATACCCAGCTTTACATCTCCTCACATCCCAGCGAAACACACACGTTTTCTAAGCTAACAGACTGCCTTAGCGATGTTAGTGACTGGATGGCACATAACTTTCTTAAGCTGAACTCCAATAAGACAGAGATACTTATTATTGAACCGAATCGCTACAAACATAATATGTCAGATTACAAGTTGCACATAGATGGCTGCACTGTGGTGCCATCTTCCACGGTTAGGAACTTAGGTGTGATGTTCGACAGCAACTTATCCTTCGATAGTCATATCGCCAACGTCTGCCGCACAGCATTCTTCCATCTTAGAAATATCTCGAAAATACGCCATATACTGTCTACATCTGACGCAGAGAAGCTTATCCATGCTTTTATGACCTCTAGAATAGACTATTGTAACTCGCTACTCGGGGGATGCCATGCAAATCAAGTAAACAAGCTTCAGCTAGTTCAAAACGCTTCCGCAAGGGTACTTACTCGATCTAAAAAATATGACCACATAAGCCCAATTCTGGCATATTTACACTGGCTACCAGTTAAATATCGCATACAATTTAAAATATCACTAGTCACCTACAAAGCTTTAAATGGCCTAGCACCCTCATATCTTAGAGAATTACTATCAGAATACAATCCATCACGCACACTACGGTCGCAAAATTCTGGTCTCTTGATTATCCCTAGACTATCAAAAGTGTCTAAAAGTGGAAGGTCATTTTCCTACTTAGCCCCTAAGCTCTGGAATGATTTACCAACCGATGTCCGAGAATCAGACACAGTCGATAATTTTAAATCTAGACTTAAAACTTTTCTCTTCAACAAAGCATTCGCATAATTTGTCTAGTAAAAGTACTTAACTCGAAATAGTTATCTGTACGGAACAAAGCACTCGCGGTCATAACACAGATCAACCAAATAAATAAATAAAAATCTTATCTTAACCTATAGTCGGATTGCGATTTTGGAACTTTCGTGTTCTTGTGAATAGTATGCCATACAAACCCGTTTGCCACTGAACCTGCATTAACGACGACAGTGGGGCCTCCAGCCTTAGTCAAACGGGTTGGCACGTATGGTTGGGTTGTGATTTTGGCGCTTTCTTTATATTGCGAATACTATGCCATACAGACCCGTTTGCCACTGAACCTGCATTAACGACGACAGTGGGGCTTATCGCCTTAGTCAAACGGGTTGTCAAGTATGGTTGGGGTGTGAGTTTGGCGGTTTCTTTCTATTGCGAATAGTATGCCATACAGACCCGTTTGCCACTGAACCTGCATTAACGACGACAGTGGGGCCTCCAGGCTTAGTCAAACGGGTTGACCCGTATGGTCAGGTTGCGATGTTGGGGTTTTTTCGTGATATTGTAAATAGTATGCAATATAGACCCGTTTGCCACTGAACCTGCATTAACGACGACAGTGGGGTTACAGGCCTTAGTCAAACGGGTCGACAGGTTTCATTTTCTCTTAAAAATCGGAAGGTGACCCTTAGTTACCATATATACCGTCGCAGTGGGCCCCCAATTTGCAAAATCCTCAACTGTGGATAATATAATTATGCTGCAATAGTTAGTCTGTCTGAAACTAAGCTGATTCAACCACATCACTGTGTGACACTTGCATTACATGTGAACGGCCCCTACACTAATATGATTTTGTTTTTCTCTCCCTGTCTCGTCCCTGGGTCCCATTGACCCTGAGGACAATGGGACAACCAGACCCAGTTCCGGTAGATGTGAAAGTCGGCACACCTCTGATCTACTGGTCGTCCTTCAATGTGATGCCCAGCTGATGCCTGACCAACGACCACCAGCAGGACCCGCTTAATATCCGCTTAATCTCTGCTTAATCTCTGCTTAATCTCTGCTTAAGCTCCTTATCCGTTAATATGTGTGTATATACATGTATATCTCCCAAGGGTTTTTCCCTCCTAGGACTTTTATTTTTATTTCCTCGGCTAAACAACCCGGGGTTTTTGTTTTTTTTTTCTCCTAGGGGGTTTTTTACCCCGGGGAGGTAGCCTGCTTGGGCTTAACTTAGCTTCTTCTTCTCGACGTTACATTAGTAATATGCTCGCTCATAATGTCGCGTCATAGCCGCAGCAAATTTGACTGCTTATGCTATTGTGTATTATGTTATTCTATATTCTATATCCATTATTCTAAATATATAAAAAATTATTTTACATAATATTTATTTACATTATATTTAACAGAATTAAAGCGCTGCATTTGAAAACTGCGCATGTGCGCAGTCCTACGAGCTTTAAGACCCTGGGGAATCCCTGGGAGGTGGGACGTAAGAGGGAACTTGCGCATTAATTTAATATCTTAAAAATAAACAACGGATAACTAAATCACGATAACAAAATCAGTCTTCCGATGCAATATATGTTATTTACAGCAATAATCCGACATTAAATCTGTTTGAACAGATTAATTAGTACTTCACTTCCCATTTGAAATCATCAACTATGTTGTTAAACCAACATGGTTCAAACTACAAATGTGCAACATAGTTACTATGCTTTCGGGAAACAGTCGTGACAAGGTAGTTAGTTTCTCCAACTATGCATCCTACTAATGTTGGCTCAGCAGTGAGTTACGTCGTTGTTCGGGAAACGCACATCAGAATGGTCATTCCACTTGAGTATCTGTTGAATTCCAACAAAAGCAAAACTTACATAAAGTAAGTTGCCATGTGCACCAGGTTACACGTGACTAACTCACACCAACTGTTTTTTTTTTATGTATCTTTATTGAAAATTGTAAAAATTGTAACAAAACTCGATGAGTTTGAAAACATTTAAAATGCAAAATTAAAATGCAAAAACCCACAATATTCCCTCTATAAGTAAATAAAAAAGAACAGCCAGGAAGAGATCCTTTTATATTGTTATATACACTGTAAAAACAATTGGTCAAAAATTTTTCCTATCTGTCAGGTACCATTTAAAAAGGTCCTGATTTGTAAAATTTAGGTGTCGACATGTATAGGCTACGTTTGGTATCAATACGTAGCTAGCTCTGAGGTTATTATATGAACTCTTTAGGTGCAAATGTGTGCTTTTTTACAGGGTACTGCCCGAATGAGGCGACCAACTAGCGACCATTTTTTCAGTGTATAAAATAGTTATGTAGTTTTAAAGCAATATGATGCTGAAAAAAAAAATAAAGTTTTTGGTATAGGAGGCTGGTTTTAGCATGGGATTTCACAGCTCGTTTTGCTAGTTTTTAGCTGACTTATCTTTATCTTTAACTTATCTTTATCTTCAGCTAAAACCAAAAGAGCACTTGAGTGATGTTATTAATCTTATACAGCAGTAGATTTTCAACTAAACAGATATAAAGTGTAAAATATACAGTATTTGTCTTAAAGTGTTAAACTGAGCCAAGGTAAATCTGTAATCATGAAAAAATAGAGGATAGAAAATTAGACGCATCATTATGTGTATCTGCATAACCTGTAGTCACCAGAAGGGTAAAGCTGTGTTAGATGACTCAGGTCAATGCATGCAAGAAAGCAACAAAATGATTGTTTACGACATTGGTTGCATAGGTGCTGGAATATTAAGCTTTCTCTCCTGCAACTTCTGGTGCACTTCGTTCATCTTTTTCAGCCACTGATCATAGGGAACCTGAAGGTCTATTCCTTTGGCTTCATAGTAGCCCATTATAGCGATAAAACCAATGAAGAAGAGGTAGTTGAGGCGGTTCAAGAAGTATTCCATTGCATCCTTTTTAACATGTGAATATTCCAGGTTCCCTGTAAAAAAGTGCAGCAAGTTAAAACAACTTGGTTTTGCAACTTGCTATTTTAAGTTTTGGCTTGTGAAAAGTTGACATAACTTATAAAATCAAGTTGAAATTGTTTAACTTAATTTTTTTAAGTTAGAGTAACATAAAATATTTTAGTTAATTTAACAAAAATGCTGCATATTTTTTACTTACCGAAGATAGTGTTCTCCATTACGACATCGTAAATGTTGCGCATGTTATTGTCTGTATTGCTATTCTCACAACATTCTACAAACTCCGCCATCTTCTTTTTCAGATTGCCTGGCTCTGCCATTATGACTTCCTTGTATTTGTTGTACTGATAGACAATGTTTTCATCAATATCACTGAACTGAGTTTCAATCGTGCCCATCTGGATCACCTCCAGGGTTTCTTGGCTCATCTGCAATATTTTATTGAGGCCATCATGCATTTTACCGAACTCGTACTTGAGTTTCTCGAGATCTCCATCGTCCACAGAATTCAGTATTTCCTGGATGAAAGGTTTAGCTAAATTGATGATGGGACAGAAAGGAGCGGCTGCTGTAATCAACATGGATACACACTTTAAAACCTTCTTACGGTTCTCTGTCCAATTGCTTTTTTTGTCAGACATTGTGACTGAAGAAGGACGGATCAATGATAATGCTCACCTAAAGAAAAAAACATTTAAAAATGATCAACCTTAAATTCAATTTCGGAAGATAAATATATTTAAATACAATACATAAATGTGAAAAATATGTAATAAATAAATATTACAATTTAGACTATTAATAGAATGTGCTTTGGCACATTTCTCATGTAATGTGTACCAAAGGCACCAAAAAATAAAGTGTAACCAAAATCTCTTAAAACCCCATGCAACCACATATTTTATGATTATAGTATGTTAAAATGTAAAATGTTTTATTTTTCTATTATTAACATTTTTCTCTATTTTTCACAGAGCCTTGCATGTACTGACTTTGTCAGTACAGGCACTTCCATAAAAAAGCAGCCAATGGTACAACAAAAAACAAGTGGCCAATTTAATCAAGCCATTTTTTCTCAAATCATGTCAGTTCTTCAGATGTTAAAGGTTTTTTAACCCAAAATGGTTCTTCTCTAGCACTGTAGCACATTTATTTTTTTAAAGTGTGCTGACAAGCATGAGAGCCAATGTGCATCTAAATTATCCGATGCATCCATACAGTATATTAGTGACCTGGCCATTGGATAAAACAACTCGTCTTACCTCAGATTGCTGGCACCTTCGCCAAAGTCTCTGTCACGACTGCACGTCTACTGAGCGGTAACCAGTAATACAAGTCTCTACCATTTTAGCTTAATAAATAGGGGTGTTCAGATTATGCAATTTTGCTACGCCATAAATTTAAGCCAATAAGCCTTCTTTATTAATTCTTTTTTTTTTTTCAGGTGATTAATTTAAATGTTTTTAGAGCTTAAACATACAAGGGAAGTTTCCCGGACAGCCTAGTCCCAGACTAAAATAAATATTTGAGCTGTCTTAACTGAAAACAGCTTGCAATGTCAAATCATAAAATATATCAGTGCCATTGTTTTGTCTTAAAATGCACAACAGTATGTCCTAATCAGAGATGTATAGTAACGAAGTAGAACTACTTCACTACTGTACTTAAGTACTAAAAGACAGTATCTGTACTCTACTGAAGTATTATTTTTTTCTCCTACTTCCACTTTTACTTCAGTACATTTTTTCTTTGAGTTTAATACTTTTACTCCAATACATTTTTTATGTGCTGCATAGTTACTCGTTACTCTCAAATGTTACGAATCATGGTCACATGGTGGTCTGAACCAATTGGAGATAGTGAAGTGCGACCCCTCCCTCCCTCTCACTCACAAATATGAGCCGGGGTTGTGGAAAAATGTGAAGCGAAGAGAGAACCAAAGTGCGCGAGAAAGACAGAGAGAGAGAGAATGCGCAAGAAAGGGCGAGTGTGCGCGAAAGAAGGAAACCTAAATTCAATGAAACACCTTGTACCTTTACCTATTACCATTTTATCGACAAATATTTCATTAATTCTGAATTCTTTATCGCCATATCAGTTAAATTAATCTGAATTATCTGAACATTCATGTCCTTGTACTCCTGCTACAGCCAAAGGAATTGTGAGTGTCCTTTAGCTTAAACATTTGAAATAATATAAACAATATCATATTCAAACTTTTGACTGTTTTCTTTAATAACTACATTACACAATACTTGTACTTTTACTTTCAGTACTTGAGTAGTATATTTTAAAATAAACTACTTGCAATACTTAAGTACAAAGCATGTTTAATACTTTAGTACTTCCACTTAAGTGCTGTGCTTAAAGAGCACTTCAACTTCTACTCAAGTCACTTTTTTGATAGAGCACTTGTACTTTTACTCAAGTCTGGGTCGCTAGTACTTTATACATCTCTGGTCCTAATATAACACAAATGTCCTAATATAACTATATGGCCTTTAGTCCTGGGTTAATTTAAAACTTGTCTGGTAAGCTGCCTATTAGAGTACACGGTTAAGCTGTTTCCCAGTAACTTACTGTACTTAGATTTAAATGTACAGTTATTTACTGGCAACAGTTCACTCAAAAAAAAACAAACGGTGCTATATAGCACCAAAACTGTTGATTTGAATCGTAATCATAGAAGAACCATTTTTAGTGCCATATAGCACCGGTGAAGCACCAGTGAAGCACCTGTGTAGAACCATATAGGTGCCATATAGCACCACTATAGCACCACATTTGGTTCTACATAGCACTATATGGTTCTACACAGGTTCTTCACCGGTGCTTCACCGGTGCTATATGGCACTAAAAATGGTTCTTCTATGATTACGAGCAAATAACCACTTTTGGTGCTATATAGCACCGTTTGTTTTTAGAGTGTTTGTTCAAAGTGAACATTACACACTAACAAGTCTTTGTCTTTACAGAATAAAACTAAAATAACAGTCTCATGCAAAGCATTATGGGACACAAAATGTAAAGGACAAAAAGAACAAGGTTGATAAGGATTTCTTGTTCCCAGAATGCTTTGCATGAAGCTGTTACTTTATAGTTTTATTCTGTAAAGACAAAGACTTGTTAGTGTGTAATGTTCACTTTGAACAAACTGTTGCCAGTAAATAACTGTACATTTAAATCTAAGTACAGTAAGTTACTGGGAAACAGCTTAACGGTGTACTCTAATAGGCAGCTTACCAGACAAAGTTAGAAGTGACCAAACACATCAACGTTTTTCCTATTTAAGACGAGTAGTTATACGAGCAAGTTTGGTGGTACAAAATAAAACGTAGCGCTTTTCTAAGCGGATTTAAAAGAGGAACTATATTTTATGGCGTAATAGCACTTTTGGAAGTACTTCGCCGAGTCGAAGTACTCCCAAAAGTGCTATTACGCCATAAAATATAGTTCCTCTTTTAAATCCGCTTAGAAAAGCGATACGTTTTATTTTGTACCACCAAACTTGCTCGTATAACTACTCGTCTTAAATAGGAAAAACGTTGATGTGTTTGGTCACTTCTAACTTTATCTCTAAATGGTACCATTGAATGAATGGGGCTAAGCTAAATGCTATCGAAGCGTCGCAGCGCGCTCCAGCGCTTACGTGCACGCACACAGATGATAAAGGCATGTATCAACAATTCTTAGTTAAGGTAATAACATATTTTAATATTGAAAATGAGTAGACTATTCCTTTAATGTTTAATGCACATTTAATTTTAAGCAAACTGTTGCCAATAAATAACTAATTTAAATCTACAGTAAGTAACTGCCAAACAGCTGCATCCAGAGGTGGTCTGAGTACGGTTCGCTTTTGGGTTCTTTTGTGGTTCGATTTCTTTTTGATATGTGAAATCAATGAGGTCCTGGTCCGCTTTACGTGTGGTTTTGACATTGTATCAAAATCAGCTGCTGCACAGAAAGCTGGGATCTAAGTTCTTATGAAGTTGTGATGTGAACAAGAAAGGGTCTGAGATCACTTCAGTTCTGAAGAGGACCAAAAAAAAACTGGGTCCTCTTTTGAGTCCACTATATTGTGAACACCAAAAGGACTGAGGTCACATTCGGCTAGTTCCTTTTCTGGTTCACTTTAAGTGAACTGGGTTTGGTTCTTTTAAAATGAACTATATGTGAAAACACCCTAAATGTGCTTATATAGCTATGGCCTAATCCTGGATTAATTTAAAACCTGTTTGCTAAGCTGTAGCTAAATGTTTTCTGAAGCACTGTAAAAGTCTATTTTTCTTGAAAAACATGTGACACCCACATTTACTCTCATACACTCTTAAAGGTACTTCACAATCCCATAGAAGAGCCATACGGCCAGGGGCGCCGTAAAGGGGGGAAAAGTTAGGACGATTCTAAGGGCCCATGAACTTTTGAGGGCCCCAGCCAAGGACTGTGCCGCAAACGCAACCCCCTTAGGCTGAGCCCTCTTAGCTCCGCCCCCGTCTTTACTCTGCGTGTTAGCGCAGTCTTCAATCCACGGTCTCACAGTGCGCGTGAACTTCACAAGAGAGCAAGGTGTGTGTATTTACTGCTATTTGCTATGAAATCTGCATATGTGCGCATCCTTACTATAAATGCAGCAGTTTACACAATGTGACGCTGGAGCAATACAATGCAGTTTTCTTTCCACTGTAAAGTCTTCGCTCTGTTCACCTCAGTTTAAAAATAAACAAGGTGATTTAAGTTCCCTGTTTTATGTTATGATTCTAACGCGAAGTCAGCCCTTATAAGCTGTTTTAATTAACGTAGCCCGTATAAGCTAATTAACATAAACTAGAAATGCGATCGGTTACACACTTCAATGTTTTGCAACGCAATATGCCAAAGAAGGATTTTTATGCAGTCGTGAATCGAGTTGATTGTGATAAAACTGAAATGCAACTAAGGCTAAACTAGTCCAGTTATGTATATTAAAGCTTCTCAACTTGCAACAGCTTTAATAAATCAATGGAAATCTATGTTGTAATCTGCTATAGTTGTCATCCATTTCATTTTAGAGTCTCGTTGATTAAAAACATTCTGAAGAATCATTTAATAACAGTACAGCTGTTTTCTCAAGTTCACAGTTTCAATGATCTGTCGTTATTTTTGCTTTACTGAAGCTGCTGGTGTGTGAAACTTGTTCTTTACCTTATAAATAATGCTAATAATTATAATACAGGCTTTGGTCAAGCATTGTTGACCCAGTCTTATTTGAGGCATAAGGTATAGAAAAGATGCATTGTTGTTGTTCGCCATTTTTAAATGTTACAATGTTGTGTGTGTAACAGCTCAAATATACAGTATGTCACTGAGACTGCCTGTGAAAATCAGACTAGTCTCAAATCTTATTGTGAAATAAAAAGCATCACAGTTTAATTTCAAGCATTAATTTCATTATGATTTCAATCGCTGACATGACATTACTCAATATTAAAGCTATCAAGTTTATATTTTCACAAAATGTTCTTTACATTATGTAAGATGAATTTATGTGGAAAACAGTAAATCTCAAATAAATACTTCAGCTGGGTTTTCACAGGCATGGTCACATTTATCTTTAATCTTTAAGAACGTTGCATTTTCTCTGAATATTCGATTAATGTACTGTATTTTTCAATTAAATTTACATTGGACAATAAATTATCTTAGCTGCAGACATTGTAGGTGTCTATAAATACTGATAATTGTGGTCATAACAATAGCAAAATAAATAGTTCTGTATTATTAAATTACAGACAAAGATTTTGAATAGCTACAGTAGGTTGGATTGTATGTTTGGTGCGAAATGGGTATGGTGGGGGCCTGACCCCCTATTCTTTCATAGGGCCCAAAATTGCTAGCGGCGCCCCTGCATACGGCTGAATGGTTAAGGAACCTTTAACATCCAAATAACCTTTCTGTTTCAAAAAAAGTGATAAAAGGTTTTTTAAATTATGCAAAGAAAATAAATTATTATTTTATGGCCGCGCTGTGAAGAACCTTTTAAGCACCTTTATTTTAAGGAGTGTAATGCAGTCTCAGGAAAATCATGCTGGGAACTGTAAATCCTCTTTAACCAATTGTGTTTAAATTAGCTATACTTTTTTTCTTTAGCCAAATTACGGAGGTGAAAATGACTTGATGGCAGCATAATGATTTTATTTTTACGCTTATTTCTTTCAGAAACATAATTATTAAAATCTAAACTTTTAGCTGAGGACCTATGGTTGAGTTGACATTATAGTAACCGTTCGGAATTGTTTGTTCCTGTTGATGTTCTGGCAATTCCTAAATTGTGTGTTGGTTTCCATTATAACATATAGGCTACTTCATGTATAATTGCCATAATTGATTGATTCATAACCCTTGATTTATAACCCATGTTTAAAAACGATTACTTTTCTTATATGTTTAGGGTCTTTTCTTATCTTTTTTGTTGCCATTTGTTTTATCTAACCTGTGGGTCTGATGCCACTTCTGCAGCAGATAAACTTCCCTTCCAACACCTGAATGTGTGGAAGTGTGATTGTTTTTTGAAAGTTTATGAGAGTTGATGGGCCCTATTTTAACGATCTGAAACGCAAGTCCGAAGCGCAAAGCGCAAGTGACTTTGTGGGCGGATCTTGGGTGCTGTTGCTATTTTCCCGGCGGGAGAAATAAGTCTTGCGCCGGGCGCAAATCAATAAGGGGTTGGTCTGAAGTAGGTTCATTATTCATAGGTGTGGTTTGGGCGTAACGTCAAATAAACCAATCAGAACACTATCCAACATTCCCTTTAAACCCAAGGGCGCAAGTTCCATGGCGGGTTGCTATTATTATGACGGATTTGACAGGCGCACGCCAGGAGCGGTTCACAGCCGAGGAGACCGACGTTCTTGTAAGAGCAGTCAAAGACAGAGAAGTTGTTTTGTATGGGGATGGGAGAAACCCGCCCAAATCAGCGTCGGTTAAACAGGCGTGAGAGGAAATTGTCTCATCAGCTGCGCCAAGCACTACAATGATGTCAGGAGACGGGGGGATCCCAAGCTTGCCAGCATAAATCGGGCACGCCGGGCACACAGGAGGACATCGCTGCGTCCACCCTCACCGCTGAAAGGATTTGGGGGCTTTGAAATCGGACCCAAGAAACGCAAGCAAGGTCCAACCCCAAAGTACACTTACAAATCAAGTTCACATACATGAAGGTTTCTTATGAAAACATTTTAATTATTATTTAGATAAAATAAACGTAATACAGCCACACAACAAACTTATGAAAATATTTTAATCGTTATTTGCATGATAATTGTTTAACGTTGCCACACAAAATAAATAAAAACTATCACCACAATGCTCACCACAATGATTTCCCTTATCTCATGTATCAATATTTTTTATTGTAACAATTTATGATTTAATGAGTTCCCTTATCTTATATTTTTTATTGTAACAATTTATGATTTGCAAAAATAACTGTTGCATCTGTGTAGATTAGATAAGCAATGCGCGTTGTGCACGGTCAAGCATGCGCCCTTAAAATAGCATAATGAACCACGCGCAACGCGCCACTGACTTTAGACTAGTTTTTTTTGGTTAGTAGCGCAATTGTTTTTTGAAACTGCAAAATAGCATAAGAGATGGTTTGCGGCGGAGCACGCCCAGAGCGCAAGTTCATTCCCTATTTTGCCGACGTGCGTCTGTGGAGGGAAAAACCCGCTGTGCGCCGGTGCAAAATACGAAATGATACATGCGTCACTGACAAAGTCAATTGCGCTGGGTGCAAGATAGGGCCCGATGTGTGTGTGTGGGGGGGGTTAGCAAATGTGGTTTACGGGTACATGAATAGTGTATAATGATATGTTAACTATGCTATAACCATGGTTTACGGGGACACAGGAAGTAAAAAAAAATCCATCCATGCTGTTTTCAGTGAGATAAAGGTTTCTGAATGTCCTCTGCCTTGAGTCTCAGATTGCACGGTTTCAAACTCAGCTCCATTGTGACGTAACTAGCCTTGTTGTCACATTCCGTTTTAATTTTCCTGCCCACCACCCCACTCGCAGGTGTCCACCCACCAGGTAACTAGAGAGCACAGAGCAGTCACTTCGCTGATATCCTCTACTGTTATCATGTCTCACGGAAATAACAGCGTTATTTGGATATTATGGATTATACTCCCGCCTAGTTTTAAAAACAAAGTTTTAACGCGTGTTTATTGGAACCTAAAGTGTAATCTCATATACAGTTTGTTACAACGTAAATAGTCCTCAGATTGTAGGCCATATTATATTCTATTACAAGACGTTCATGCGAAATCTGATAAACAACAGACTAGGGGCCCTATTTTAACGATCTAAGCGCATTGTCTAAAGCGCACAGCGCAATGTCTAAATGGGCATGTCCGAATCCACTTTTGCTAATTTAACGACGGGAAAAATGGTTTGTGCGCCGAGCGCATAAAGGGTTGGTCCTATTGTAATGGGAGTATTTTGGGCGTAACGTGTAGTAAACCAATGAGAGTCACAGCTCTCATCCCCTTTAAAAGCCAATTGCGTTGGCGCTATGTCTAATCCCTATTTAGATGACGGACTTTGTAAACTGAAAAACTAAGCGGAGGAAGAAGATCCCCAGTTTAAGATTAATGTTAAATAATTGTTAAATAATTGTGTTGTTTTTCACTTGTTTTCAATTGTTATTTTTTTATTAAAACCTTTAAAACCGTTTTCTTTTAGTCATGGAAGTAAAAAAGCAGGCTTGTAATTGCTTTAAATGTATGGCTATCCAATACCATAAAAAAAAATTTACAAGTATGTAAGAAAAGGTTTGTACTCTAAAAATACTTTCTTTGTAACAAACAGGAGATAAAGAATTTACAAACGGCTCTCCACACGTTTCACCACTTTGGACAGCGTTTTTTTTTAGCAAAGAGTTTTTTTAAGCATTACTTAAAAATGTTTCTCATCTCACCATATCCACAGGTACAGAGTCATCATATACAAAAAGTCCGTGAGGTAGCATTAAAACAAAAACATTTAAAAACAGATGCATTTGTTTAAACCAAAGCATTTATTTACTTACCAGGCTACAGGTAAAGCAGCTCTTTGCGCCTTCTAACTTCTCAAAATTGGTCCTCATTTATGTCCAAGAGACTCGATTATAATCTTTTACATTCAATCCTTTAATCTTTCATATTTAAAAGCATTTTTGTGCTGCTACGCATTCATGTACTTTGTGATAAGCAAACCCGCGTTGTCCTCCCGTTTATAGGCGCATATTATGATGCGCTCTTTAAATAACATAAAACATATTTTAATGGTTTAATGGTTTAAAACATAAACCATTGACTTTAGAGCAGGTTTTTGTTGGTCAATGGCGTAGTCTATTTTAGTTGCCTCAAAATAGCAACGCGCCAACAATGCGCCTGAACACACCTCGTTTTCAGACCAGAACGGCCATGGGCGCAAAAGGGGTTGCTATTTAAACAACGTGGCGCTAAACGTGAAAATTAGGGTGGAAACTAGCGAAAGACACTTGCGTCGCGCATTGCGCTGCATTGCGCCGGGTGTAAGATAGAGCCCTATTTTTCTATATTTCACAGATTATAAGCATTTGTGGACAAAAATGGTCATTGGATGTATTTTATTGGACTTTCATGGATTATTCACACATCTGAAACAGACTGTATTCGATTTGCGATCGTTATATCAACACAAAAGGTAAGAAGTTTTGTAGCATGCTTTCTCCTGCAAAGCCAGTGACCAGCTATCGTAGTTTTTGAAAGTTAAAAAAATATTTAACTGCTTTAGTTTACAATTCTACATGAACTTGATAAGTAATAGTGTTTTGCCAAACTAACCAAGACTGGGCCTTAACGACCCGGCTTTTCCGACAAGGCTAACGTCATACCCCCAAGTCTCTTATCACTTTCCCAAGATACAGCGGACCTCCCGCTAGCTTCTAGCAATTAGCATTCTGTCCACAAGCAGTATACATCCCCCGCCAGGTCTTAATTTCTGTAATTTGCGAAAATAATGCGTTTGAAAATGTTTTATAACGGGAATAGGTTATCATTGTCCAGGGAAAACGAGTGTATTGTTGAGACTGCTACATCACAATTTACTCTGGAATCATTATGTGTCATGAGTTTCTTCTCCTGGAGAGTACTTATTAGTTATACTTTTTTGCTTGATCTGTCTGTTGGCAATATATAAACAGTTAATAATAATATATAATATATAAAAAAAATAACACAGTCTGTCCTGCTCGCCATACCATTGCGCATGCAACAATCTTTTCCTACAAGCTATTTCGAACAAACAACTTTTGAAACATGCTTATGGAACTCATACACCTATTTAGTTTGTGGAAAAGCAGTCATAAGATGGGCACTTTAAAGACTGGCAACAGGTTTTTGTGACATTGGGGTTAGGGACTGGGGTAGGTTAGGGGAATAGAATATAACAGTTTGTACAGTATAAATAGCATTGCGACTATGGAAATGTCCCCGTAAACCATGTATGCCTGACTGTGTGTGTACATGTGTATGTGCGTTCATGTGTTTGTGTGTGTGTTTATGCTGACACTGCTAAAAGTGTTGCTTGCAATTTTTACACTTCATAAAAAAGTGTTTTTCTGAGACTTCCCAATCCTCTCATATCATCATCAAGCTTCTGATTAAAGCTCATGCACTGACATGTTCTTTCCGACGTGAGAAAATGAGGATTCAAAATGTGTTTACCAGAATTAGAGAAACAAATATTTTTAAATATAGGGTTCAATTCTGATTGCTTACTGTACTTCTGCTTGGGAAGATGCCAGTGTGTCTACTCATGCAGAGGAACAAATATCTTTAACATTAAAGGAGGTTGCGATGGTATTGTGACTGAAGTAGTAGTAGTAGTAGATTTTTTTTCAATTCAATTTTACTTATATAGCGCTTTTCACAATTGTTTGATTGTTTCAAAGCAGCTTTACATTAATAGATGCAGGAGACAACACAGAAAAATCGATGGACAACATAAGCAGCAGAATACAGCAGCTAAGATTAAACCGTACTAGCGAGCATAGTAATAATGTAACATATAGAAGAGTGAAAAAAGCCCCTAGGATAAAAACCCTACAATTGTATACAATTGTATGGAAAGTAAAACATTTAAAATTATATATATATATATATATATATATATATATATATATATATATATATATATATATATATATATATATATAATTTTATATTGTCGTTCACATGTAATGCAAGTGTCATACAGATTGCGGTTCCAGACAGGCTAACTATTGCGGCATAAGTATATTACCCAGACAAGTTATGTGAATGTCATACTTCTTATATCAAGTAAGCACTCTAGCAGCGGCATTTTGAACCAGCTGAAGCTTATTTACTTGATTTGCGTGACATCTCCCGAGTAACGAGTTACAATAGTCTATTCTTGAGGTCATAAAAGTGTGGATAAGCTTATTTGCATCTGACAGCATATGGCACCTTTTTGTGATATTTCTAAGGTGGAAGAATGCTGTGCGGCAGACGTTGGAGATATAACTATCGCAATATAGATTGCTTTCAAACATCACACCTAGGTTCTTGACTGTGGAAGATGGCACCGCAGTGCAGACATCTATGGGCAACTTATAATCTGGCATATTTTGAACAGGATAGGGCCTAGAACTGATCCCTGCAGTACGCCATATTTAACCGGGGAGTGATATGACTCTTCATCATTGGTTATATATGTTCTAAATCAGGCTAACGCCTGACCACTGATGCCAACATAGTTTTCTAGTCTATTGAGTAAGATTGTGTGATCTATTGTGTCAAAGTCTGCACTAAGGTCTAGTAATAGAATTGAGACTTGATTTCACCACGATCGGATGTTAAAAAGAGGTCATTTGTAACTAAAAGCAGTGCTCTCTCTGTGCTATGGTGGGGACTGAATCCTGATTGGAACTTTTCATATGTACTATTATTCACTAAGAATGAGCATAGCTGGCTTGCCTCTACTTTTTCTAATATTTTAGAAAGAAATGGGAGATTGGAGATTCGTTTAAAATTATTAAGATCTCCCTGATCGAGTTGCGTTTTTTTAATGAGCGGTCTTATAACTGCCAGTTTGAAAGCTGTTGGAACGTTTCCTAGATCTAGCAATGAGTTAAAGATATTAAGTACTGGGTCTGACACTACACGGAAATACCTCTTTTAGTAATTTTGTGGGAACAGGGTCTAATATAAACGACAATGATTTGGATGATTTTATTAATTTTGAGATCTCTTCTATTGTAATAGTTTTAAATGACTCAAGTTGTTCATGTGGTTATCTAGTGTTCAATGTACTATTGGGTAAAATGGTAGCTGCTTGCGTAGCTTCGATGTTCCCTTTCAGTCGAATTGGGAACTCGCTTAGAGAGACCAGTCTACTTCAAGAAACTACTAAAACACCAATGAACTTGGCATGCAGGTATTTGCATTTGCCGGCGCTGCACCACCGTGTGGGTATATAAGCAGCAGGTGCACAGGACCTAATTCACTTTTTTCGCTTCGAAAGCCAGCAGTATCTGCTATTGAAAATCTACCTGCTCTGACGGAGTACACCATTTGCCGAAGTTTTGCCATTTGCTGGCATCTAAAGAGTGTAATTTCCCTAAAAGAGTCCACGAGTTGAGCTCTATGTCTTTTTAAAGGCATCCACTCTCTCGCATCCACTCTCTAGAAGGACAACCTCCGCATCACTGTGCTGAGTAAGTCGTCAGGGTCCTTTGGCTCTCAGCAACCTGCTCTACAGCCAGCAAAGGTGCCAATGGAGACGATGGGCTCGTGTTCTGTGATGTCCACCGAATACGTTGGCTCTCCTCTGGTTTCTGCATCTGCCACTGCATCGGAGGGCTGTCAGCCTCTGAAGTCGACTTGGATATCCTTCCTCCTTCAGGACGAGTCGCGGTTCCGGAGTTCGACCCGGAGATGGCAGCCGTGCTCTCTCAGGCGGCGGAGGCGGTAGGGCTGGAGTGGACTGTACCTCCCCCACAGCCCATACTGTATAGTACCAAAAAGAGCGGTGGGTTACGTCTGGTCTTGGATTTGAGTTTACTGAACTGTGCACTTCTAAAAATGCCGTTCAGGATGATAACGCTGAAAAGAATATTCCAATGTATTCGCCCCCAAGATTAGTTTGCAGCCATAGACCTGAAAGACGCGTACTTTCATGTGTCCATTCTCCCTCGTCACCAGCTGTTTCTCTGCTTTGCGTTCGTGGGGAGGGCATATCAGTAGAAAGTTTTACCATTTGGGCTGTCTCTCTCTCCCAGGGTCTTTACGAAAGTAGTGGAAGTGCCGTTAAAACCCCTGAGAGAGCGGCTTATCTCGACGATTGGCTCATAATAGCTCACTCTTGGCAGACACTGTGCGAACACAGAGACTTAACGCTTTGGCATCTCACTCATTTGGGTCTTCGGGTCAACTAGGAGAAGAGCAAACTTTGCCCTGTGCAGAGGATCTCTATTCTCGGTATGGAACTGGATTCAGTCGAACTAACAGTTTGCCTAACAGAAGCGTGTGTACAGTCAATTCTAAAGTGTTTCAATACTCTCAAAGGCAATTCAGCTGTCCCCCTGAAACAATTTCAGAGGCTCCTGGGACATGAATTGGTTATTAGGTTTTTAAGAGCCTGAACCCTTCGCGCCCTCGTTCTATTCCTCCTTGGGACCTGTCCATGGTGCTGAAAGCCCTGCAGGCCTCCCCTTTTGAGCCTCTGCAGTCTGTGAGTCTGAAGTTTCTCACAAGGAAAACTCTGACCCTGCTCGCATTGGCATTTGTTAAGAGGGTAGGGGACCTCCATGCATTTTTGGTCGACGATTCGTGCATTCAGTTAGGACCTGCTGTCTCTAGTGTAACTAGTGTAACAGTCCTTTTAGAGATCAGGTGGTGAGTTTGCAAGCGCTGCCCCCGGAGGAGGCTTTCAATTGTCTATAAACCCTATGTTATGCTGTGGGCACCTGTCAGGATCCCGAATGTTATTAAGTGTATTTAGTCTTGTTTCTGGTGCCGGGATCCTGACACCCCCGTATACGTGTTCTGTGTTTCTGTGGAGAGTCATGTGAACTATGTGTTATGTGTGGCACGTGCTCTCGTGTATTTAGGCTTAACCTTACCCTCCTGTTTCCTAATTATGTATGATTAGTTTCCTCACCTGTTTGTTATTGTCCCCTAATTAGTTTCCCTATTTATATGCCATTGTGTCTCTTGTCTTTGCCGGATCATTGTGTTTGTACGTCTTCAGGAGTTCGTCTAGTTTTGTCATGCCTGTTATTATTTCTTTCTTGCTTTGTTTACCCCCTCGAGGGAGTTTTTGTTCAATAATAAAAGTCTTTTGAGTTGAGAGCTGTCCCCATATAGACGCTTTATCATCGGAAGCATGCACGTTGTCGCGGTTACTAAAATATATTTGATTGCTAAAGCGTATCAAAAACTATACTGAGCTAACATTAGTGTGTAAAATGTGTATATAATGTATACAATGTTAACTACAGATCGGCTGCGTGTTTATGTAAGGGCTTTCTGAGATATTTTAGAGCATGTTTCATTAAAGCAACACTATGCAGTTTCCATGTAAAAATTACTTACAGCTCCCTCATGTGGTTGAAAAGCGCAACAGTATCAGACACTCTTCTGCAGGCAGGGGGAGGGGCGGGGCTGTGTTTCCTACCCTCCACCGCCACTTTCAGAGTGTGCTTGTAGCAGCTAGGAGGCTGCTCAGGTTGCAGCAACAGTACAAGTTGTCTAGTTAAAAGTTGTTCTATCACTGAAATAATTTTAGAGACATTATTTAAAGGTAAAAAACTACATAGTGTTGCTTTAAAGGTCATGATTTTTCCTGATCCTTTTTTACTTTAGTTAGTGTAAAAAAGCTCAAAGTTCATAAACAGACAATTTATTTTCTTGAACAGAAGTCCCCTTTTAAAGCCTACAGCGAACGGCCGGTTTGGACAACCGCCTTCTAATTTCCGGTTGAATGACGTCAATAGCTTTTGACTAAACTCTGCCCACAGGAAAACCTCAGTCGCCAGCTGTCTTGGGAATGTTACCTAAAAAAAGGGAAAGTAATTATTGCGTTACTTAAAATATTTGTAATATTTCAAATAACTTGGATGCCCCCAATATTAAATCTGTTAAATGAATTAAATGGATACTAAAGAGAAACCACTAATTTTGTAGCAGGATGTGACGATGTGATGTGCTTTATTAGATAAGAGTTACCAGAGACTTTTTCTTCCTGGGCATTATATAACATGTAAGTTACACGTTACACAAACATTCTTGCCTTTCACCTCAATGATAGAAAGGTAGTGCTTATTATACTTCGTGTTTGCGACTGCTACCTTTGGGCTCGTTGTATTTGCCATCGTCCTGTGGCCGGTGTGTTCGGAGTGATTGCTGCGCGAGGACCGGGCAACCTTTGAGTGCTTTGTGATGGGGCACAGCAGCAGCACACGCTGCTCATTGAGAAGAGAGAGTGTTCATGTCAGTCTACAAAAGTCTTCAACCACCCCAGAAAAGATTGCTAGATTTGTCCTAGTCGTTTTTTTGAAATAAAGTCCCTAAAGGGATCTAGAAAGTTGCTAAATCTGGCGACAAAGTGACCAAGTTGGCAACACTGCTCAGACTTTTTTTTACATTGCTCGGACTGTGCGTGCTTGTGTGTCTGCCTCTGGTTGGCTAACGATGGCCAGTCAGCTATGTGGTTGTCCCACCCCCTCTAACACACACACACACCAATCATCATCAGTCATGTTTCTCCCAACACACACACAAGAGAAAAACATTGCCTGTCTGGCTGAGAGAAAGAGAGAGAGCCTACATAGGTGAAAATCGCTTTAGTGAGTTCAATTATAGTAACAAGCAGCATTTTACTGTCGTAACGGGGTTATAACGGGGAAACCGTAATATATTTGATTGCTAGTTACTGAAAAAAGTAACGCAGTTAGTAACACTGTTTATTTATAACGCCGTTATTCTCATCACAGGTCGCCAGCTAAGCTCAAACGGCTCTGGCTAAGCTGCTGTCGAATCACAACACACTAAACAAGTTACACAATCAAAACTTACGTATTCCTGAAGAAAGGACTTCATAAGACAAGGAAGACATCAGCCCATTTTTAGGACATTGAAAACAGCGATATAAAGATAATTAAATCGTGTGAAAAATAATGCGTTTTTTACACATAAAACATGAACACACGTTATTTTGCGCACTGTAAACACAATCATAGCTTAAAAACACAGGAAGGACGGGACCTTTAACCTCCAAAGACCGGAGCTTTGATTTGTCTTTTTTCAGATTTCTTCCAGCTATTTTGGTGTTAGGAAGAACCAATAAATATAACCAAATATTTTTCTTTGAACATGAAGCAGTGTAGATGTCCACGTTTGTGTACAACAGGTTCCAGTTACAAAAAAAATAAAGTATTACGGTGCAAACAAAAAAATGTGATGGAGCGTCCTTGTATGTGGACATCCAGGTCTTAGGAGGTTAAAGTATTAACTAAAATCTGAGACACAGGAGACATCATTTCACCATTTAATCTCATTGAAGAATTTTAAATATTAAGGAGTTCTCAACTGTGATCGCATTTGTAGCATTTAGAAACAATTAAATATATGATAAAAAAGTTAATGAAAAGAGTTTGATTTCTTAGTAATTTAAAAACACCAGTTGGCTTAGAGGTGAGCAAAAGTTTCCTTTATGAACTAAGATGAAGTTTACATGTATTGCATAGTGAGAGATGCATTGTGCAACAGAAAAGCACATGTGACCCATCTTGACACAAGTTAAAGCTTTTCTCAAAACATGAGATGAGTAATGTAATATAATAAATCCTGCTCCAGGGCAAATTAATTTCTAAGGAAGAGTTACAACGTATACTCTTTGTACCTACCTGTGATTTACTGGAAGTTTATGCAAGGCAAGGCAAGTTTATCACTGATTCTTGAAACTTTGGCAAAAACATGTCCCACTAAGAAAAGTGCTTATTCTGTTGGAAATTAACTTCTTCCACCCTGAAGCTATTTTGGGGATTTTCGCCTGGATTTGGCCTACCCAATTTCAAAAGCTTCCCATACCCACATGCAGAGGTTTACATACAAATGTTTGGTATCATTTTACAGGAAACCCTTTGAAATTACATAAAACACTGTTGAAAGTGCTAAACATGGTTGTATGTGATGTCAGTCCTCTAATAAACACAAAAATAAATAGGCGCTTTTTGATGTTTTTTTTCTAAAGTTTTTATTTAAAAGTGTATAACTCTGGCCCTGAGTGCCTCAGCTCCCTGCAGACAGTTTTGTTTGATTGCCAGCTTACAGAGGAAAAAAAATTTTTTTCTCTATCATAATCTATGCAAAAGTTATTTTACTCCAACTGATGGGAGGAATAATACCCTTTTTGTATACAATTTCTGCCTAAAAACATTTGAAGCGCTCCCGTAACCACATACAGTGGAATAAATGCAATTGCTTTATATCATTTTAAAGAAAACCCTTTGAAGTTACATAAAAAGCTGCTGTTTGTGACAAATATTGTTATTTATGTGGTTTTTCATATGATGAAACACCAAATTTTCTTTTTATATGTTGTAAATACTGCCTCTGATAGTGTATAACTCTGGTTCTGGGTGCTCTAGCAGACTGCAGACAGTTCTGGTTGTCACCAGCAGCAGACAGTAAACACCCAAATAAAGAATGATCTCTTTAGCATGTCGCATTCAAAAGTTATTCTCATTTTACTGAAGTGTCCGAAAATACAGTCCACACTCAATTTTCCCATATGTTTACAAAAGACGATTTTTTACCTCATTATTCATTCAACTATTGTTGGATATGTGTTGATAATAGAACAAAAATGAGAATGAGAGCTTTCATTTGATATAAGACTTGCCCATGTTTGTCATACTTGAAAAATATGAAATATGTGAATATTAAATCATATAAAAAATTATGGGGGGGTGATAGTGTAAATTAAGTGTAAATAACTTTCTTACAGTAAAAGATTTCTCAAAGTGATGCATATCTGGAGAAAGTAGAGAGTCTAAGCTTTCAAATAGTATCTCATATGTGTTACTGGGGTCCATGATGGACCATTAAAGATTAAAAGAATATTTTATTTGAGTCAAAATACGAAATTTTGTACCCGGGACTGGGTCCTCATTTTCATGAAGAAAAAGAATCAATGTTATAATTACATATGTAAGGTTTTTTTTATAGGTTTATTCTATTTTTTTATTAATTTAATGATTATATGCTGGCCCATTGCCTACAAAATCAGCTGTCCTCGGTTAAGAGATAATCATTTCAACTTGATTAAAAAAGCCAGAAGTAATAATTGGATTGAATAATTAGGGGTGGGCAATAAACCGGTATGATAGTAATTACCGGTATTGTGTCACGTCATGATATGGATTTTGCAAAACCGTTGATACCGGCGTTACATATTTTAAATTCTATTTTTGCACTTATCAGAATTCCCGCGGGGTGTAACAAAAAACAAACCTTCAGAAAGTTATATCTATGGCCTTAAAACGCCCAGATCTTCATTCTAGGACTTAAATTTAACTTTATGAATGTTATTTTTTTAAGACCCCGCGGGAGTTTACCCAAGTCTTAAAAGTCATACCTCCGTTCCCGAGATGCGCTGTCCACAGAAACACAAAACGAAAAGCTCCGATCGCACTTCAATCCATTTTTAATCATCATTTTTTTTAAGAGGATGCACATAATAGTGCACGCAAATCCTACCAAAGACGATATTTCAGGTGTTGTGATCTGTATACAGCGAGTTTGGCGAGAAACAAGCCCGTGGCTTACCTAAGCATTACCAGGTTCTGAAACATAACAGGACCCAGAAGCGAACAAAATCAACACTGCTTTATTGAAAATCAACTTAAACAGTCGGACTGTCGAGTCCCAAGGCACCAACAGCGCGTCAACAGTGTTATATACATTTGGGAGGCTTTTTTACCTCACTGCTTCAAAGTCGTTTAACGGTGTTACTGGCTTTTCACTCAGTCAGATCTGCTCTGTCTACTGTGCCCTGCACGCGCTCTCCAGGTAAGCGAATGAAGGACGGAAAGCAAGAAATTACTGTAATAAACCATAATTTGCCAAAAAGTGCAATTTATCTTCTTTTAGGAACCATTCCTTTTTTGATAGCGCAAATGGTTGAGGAGTTACGGTTAAATGAATAGCGCTTTCAGAGTGCTTTAGCGGATAACGTAAGCAACGTACCAAACACATTAAAAACAGCCTTTAATTGTAAATTTCGTTTTCTTAATGCATATTTATTAATTAGAGAGGCTATTAAACAATACATAGTGCATATTTACGCATAAAAACGTATGAGTGGAGTGTGTTTGGCAATGTGAATCTGCTGGTTAATTAAATGAAATTAAATACAATAAATACATTTATTAATATAACTAACTTGTATTAATAAACTGCATTTATTAATACGTTCAGGGATTAATAATAATTTAAAGTGAGATGGCATCTCCCATCAGATGTTCATATTAACAACAAAAAGAAAATCTTGTTCTTTGTATATTTATAAATCAAACAGACACAAGATATACAGCACACAGCTTTAAAGTTGTTGGACGTAGCGTAAAACATTGTAATAAGGCACATAGCCTACCAGCAAATGACCATACTAATTTCCATATTTTCATACTTCCCATATTAGTGACAATATGCATAAGAAGATGAGTCCACCCATCCACACAATGGCGCTTTGAAAGGAAAAAATGGGAAAAGATAAAAAAATCATGTCTATGTCCAATCCCTCACTTATTAGTAACATAAGGTTAAAAATACAAATTTTGTCCGTAATTTAACTAAGGTTTTCTACAGTGTGACTCCAAAATGTTTTATCTCATATGGCAACATACCGTAATACCGTTATACCGGCTGAAGAGTGAAAAATACCTTGATATGAATTTTTGCTCATACCGCCCACCCCTATGAATAATATATTTATCACATGAAAGGGTACATTGTAATATGTATTAAAAACTACAAACAATGAGTTTTGAACAATATTTACTATTATTTTGTGATTGCTCAAAATGTGTCCCACATATTCGTCACCACCGTCAGATATTTATAAAAAACAATAAAATCAGACAACTACAGGGTCAACTGCATTCCTGAGGACCCCATTTTCAAACCTTCAGCTCTACTGCATGCTTCAAGATCACTCAAGCTCCTGTATGTTTGCTATTTTCTCTTAAACTTCTTCATATTTTTGGACACTGCTACAGTGACAACCATAACATGTCAACACCGTCATCTTTGTAAAAGTAAATATTAGATTAGATTATGAAATAAATGTGTTATTTTTAAGAAGTGGTCTGAAATAGCTAGCAACAGAGAGGAAACAAAATGACATACATTTTTTTTAATCTATATTAGGTTTTTGTCACCACCGTCAGATGTCACAACCGTCAGGTTTTCTGTCTTTTCCGTCAGGTTTTATGTATTTTAGGAAGTTATGATTTGATATTTTTTCATCACAGTGCTCAGGATTGTTATTTTTTTGGACCAAATATTTACATAAAGTTTAAGCAAGAAGCCATTGACTTGAGTGGTATACATTTTGGAATAATGAGGCCAATGTCACCACCGTCAGATTAGTGTCACCACCGTCATACGGAGTTTTATTTGTTTTAAATGAATATGCTTACAATATGTTTCTTCAGTGCTGTTGAGTTATTAAAGTAATAGTCTCTATTAATACAAAAATATGTTTATTAAATAAAAAAATCATAACTTTTCAATTTAGGCTTAAAGTAAATGTTGTACGAATAATAACTGGAAAAACGCCTATTTTATGAAAAAAATACGAACAGGGGAGGTTGCACCGGTAAATTGCTGAGCAGCCAAGACCTTGGTCTATAATGATATACCTTCAGATTTTGTAATTTAACAAACTTTTTTTTCCCAGTAGCAGTCCATGGATCAGCCCTCTTAATCCAAAGCCACCTTGTGGCCTTCTCTGCGGCTTCACTTGCGGATTGAAAGGCCCTCTTCTTGGCCGCCCCTGTAATGCTCAAACGGGTGAGGACTTTGCAAAAAGACCAACCTGCAAAGCCTCTACAGCCGACTTCTATGGGTCAAAGAAGATTTTCCAGCCTCTCTCCCTGCACCAGATCCTGGTACTTAGGGCTGTTTTGTATTTATGGAAGGGGCCACCGGAGGAAAATAGGGGAGGGTCATGTCTTTTTTTTCTTTGTTGAGGGGAGGGTCATCCCACTTTTTTTTAGTCTATGGGGAGGGTCTCTCAACTTTTGTATTCATGAAAACATTCAAATTTCAAAGTGGTTTGTTCAGTGCATATTTTCTATGTAGCTCCATGTAGCTCCCTCAGTCCCCCCTCCATCGCCAGCAAATGGGTCTGACCCAACAAAAATCACACCATCCCCCAACCCATGATGCGCAAATGATTGATAATATTATTAAGCTTTGAATAGAATTGCACTAAAAATCTTTTAAATACATGCAAAATAAATACTCCATATGTACAACGAATGAGCTGGTAAAAAAGTTTGAAAACCATTGAGAAGCAGCAAATAGCGAATGTGTGTGAAGGCAACTCTTCAAATATCCCTTCGGTCCCGGTGATTTGAAATTGTGCGAACGACAACATTTTCAAGGCATTTGAGAAGAAAGGAGTGGATGCAAGCTCCCAAATTTACACTCGTCCGAGAAATTGAGTTTTGGATAATGTTCAGCTTAGGCAGCATGGGCGGGCCGTGTGTAGGCTTGCAGCCTCTCCCTGCCACGGATGTCCTTGATACGTGAATAAGATTAGATTTTTTCCACACATATGCCTATCTGAAAGGCAGCTGTTTCTGCTGCTTTTACATAAAAATGCTCACAACTGCTCAAAACAGTTTTCGGTAACACTTTATTTTAAGGTGTCCTTAATACAGAGTAATTACCTCATTAAGTACTTAGTAGTAGCCGGTGTAATTACATGCAACTAGATGTACTTAATATGTAACTAAGTTATGGAACAGCATGTACTTACCGATTGTAATTATGCACATGTAATAAGCTGCAACTGTTACACATATGTAGCAGGTTAAGTCTGTTACAAAGCTAACTACTGGTGTAATAAAAGGTCTTGTTACATATGTGTTACAATGTAATCATATTGAAAGTACTTTGTGTAGTACTATGTAACAACAAGTACCTACATATGTTACTAGTTACATTCACAGTTTAATTACATGAATTAGCTTCTTAATTACATTTAAATTACATAATATTCGAGGGGCAACCTTCCGATTTCTCTAATGAAGCCAACACGGAAGTGACTTAAACTGCAATTCATCAACTGGCCGCTTGAGGCTGGCTTCAAAAGGGAGTCAATTCCCATAGACTCCCATGTTAAAAATGGCCAACTTTACAGTAGAAAATAAGGCTAAAATATGCTAAACTTAATTTAGTGTACTAGGAGTATGCTGGTAATAAATATATGCGTAATTACACTTTTAAGAAATGTGCTAAACACAAATGTACTTCTAGTGAAGTTTTAGTATATTTGGAGAAAACATACTTTTTTCAAAACATGATTCATTAATTGTAATAAGCTAACATTGAAATTTCCTCCAGCATTTCAACATCATATCATTCTGAGTGCATAATAAACTAATTTTCCAAAGATTTGCTTAAGTTAAAATCCAAAAACCTGATTGCTTCTTGTCATCTAGCACATCACGGTGCTATCTGAAAGCTGTTGTTGCTCAGTTCACAACGTGCATGCGGTTGCTTGCATTAAACGTATAAACTGTTTAATTATATGGTGACTCTGCATTAAACGTATAAACTGAAACTGTTAAATTATACGGCGTTCATGTTTCACCAGGTGACTAAAATAAAACAACTCGATTTAAAATGTGAGCAGTTTAAGTGGATCTGACATTGAGGGGAAAAGTATCTCTTGCCTGTTGTTTTTCAGATCAACTGCTATTGACATTTTTGAATTGGGGAAAATGACGAGTGATTTGGAAGAAAACATTTTGCAACACATTCATTCCAGGTGGCTAATTTCTGTCCTTTTGAGTTATTCATGTAAAAACCTTTTTTTTAGCACTGTAAGGGGCCTGGCCTAGTCATCCTTGCATACACCATTTGGCATAATTTCTGATTTCCTTAAATCTCCTTAAACAGAGGTGAACCTTAAGTTTGCAAGACCACAATAGACACACAGGTTGCTTTATATCATGAGCCTGTTCTAATCCTATTTTCATTGCCCCTAGTAGAGTGCTGTGATGGATAAAACTGACACGCTTGATGAGGACACAGTCAAAGCTTTAAAGGTAAACTGAGAAGTTAACAACACTTTTATACATGCTATTCCAATTTATTTCAAACATGTATAGGCAAATGTTCATTCATTATTGGCTAATTTTGTATTGTGTTTCCTTTGCACAGTTAAAATCATGAGATTATTAATGTAATATAATTAATCCTGTTCCAGGCCAAATTCATTTCTAAGGAAGAGTTGCAATACTCTGTGTACATACCTGTGATTTACTGGAATTTTAGGCAAGGCAAGGCAAGTTTAATTGTATAGCACCTTTCATACAGATGGCAAATGCTAAACTCTCAGCAATTACCTTAAGCACCTGGTCATGTTGCCAACGATAGCACCCATCCGCCAGAGCCTTTGGGGAGCTGCTGAGGAGATGTTCCAGAGCAAAGGATGCAGGGTGGTGTCTCACTCTTCCCACAAACATGAAGGTTCGCTGGGCTTAAAATGTGATTTTAATAAAAACAGTTTAAAATATGTTAAAAATAAAAAAGTTACTTGAGTTAAAAGTGCAGTCAGTGTGAAGCAGCACAGTGCTCATTCAGTAAATGTAGAGTTAAACAGATGTGTTTTTAATCTAGATTTAAAAGTGCCTGCTGTTAAAGCACATCTAATCTCTTCTGAAAGCTGATTCCAGCTAGAGGTGGCAAAATAACTAAATGCTGACGCACCTTGTTTTGAGTGAACCCTTGGTAACTCTAACTGACCTGATTCTAATAATGTGAGTAATCGGTTAGGTTTATATCCAATAAGCATATCTGTAATGTATTTGGGTCCTAAGCCATGAAGTGATTTATAACAATACTTTAAAATCTATTCTAAATGTAACTGGAAGCGTAAAGACCTGAGGATTGGACTAATGTGCTCAGATTTTTTGGTTCTGGCAGCAGCGTTCTGTATGAACTCATGAGATGAGTAATCTAATATAATAAATCCTGTTCCAGGGCAAATTCATTTCTAAGGAAGAGTTACAATACTCTGTGTACATACCTGTTATTTACTGGAAGTTTAGGCAAGGCAAGGCAAGTTTATTTGTATAGCACCTTTCATACACAGACGTCATGCTTTACATAGAAATGAGAAAACAATTTATAAGATAAAATCACAAAAAAATAAAAGCAAGAAACATCTCATGGATGCACGCATCCTCAGTGATGTATTCTGGGATCATTGGATGTTTCGGGTCTCACAACATCATACACCCTGAGGACTGGAGTAATGTGCTTAGATTTTTTTGGTTCTGGTAAGAATTCTGACAGTAGCTTTCTGTATGAGCTGTAGCTCTCTTATGGCCTTTTGGGGGATCCCAGTAAGGAGTCCATTGCAATAATATACCCTGCTGGTGATGAAACCATGAACACATTTCTCTAAGTGCTGTCTTGAGACAAAGCAACTAATTCTGGCTATATTTCTGAGATTGTAGTAAACAGATTTGCTTATCGCTTTCACGTGACTACTGAAATTAAGGTCAGACTCTAAAATTACACAAATATTTCTGACTTTATTTTGTGTCTTTAGACCCCTAGAGTCAAGGTATTAAAGGAATAGTCTACTCATTTTCAATATTAAAATATGTTATTACCTTAACTAAGAATTGTTGATACATCCCTCTATCATCTGTGTGCGTGCACGTAAGCGCTGGAGCGCGCTGCGACGCTTCGATAGCATTTAGCTTAGCCCCATTCATTCAATGGTACCATTTAGAGATAAAGTTAGAAGTGACCAAACACATCAACGTTTTTCCTATTTAAGACGAGTAGTTATACGAGCAAGTTTGGTGGTACAAAATAAAACGTAGCGCTTTTCTAAGCGGATTTAAAAGAGGAACTATATTTTATGGCGTAATAGCACTTTTGGGAGTACTTCGACTCGCCTGAAAAGTCCGCTCCCCTTCTCACTCTCATAATGGGAGAGGGAGGGTGTTACTGCGCCGAGTCGAAGTACTCCCAAAAGTGCTATTACTCCATAAAATATAGTTCCTCTTTTAAATCCGCTTAGAAAAGCGCTACGTTTTATTTTGTACCACCAAATTTGCTCGTATAACTACTCGTCTTAAATAGGAAAAACGTTGATGTGTTTGGTCACTTCTAACTTTAAATGGTGCCATTGAGTGAATGGGGCTAAGCTAAATGCTATCGAAGCGTCGCAGCGCGCTCCAGCGCTTACGTGCACGCACACAGATGATAATTTTTGGCGTAATTGCACAGGGCCCGTAGAATTATTTAAAATTTTTTGAGTTATCATCATAGACTGAATTGATATTGTTGAAATTATGTTTAATTGTAAATTGACAGAAATATAATTAAATACAATTCTGTTTGAAAGGGTTAGAGTTAGTGCCCAGAGGCGTCATGCCCATACAAACTGAGGGGCACGTGCCCCCTCGGTTTTTTGAGCCAAATGGATTTTGCATGCAACCTCAAAATCAAAGAAGTGTCCATTAATCTGTTACTTGTCTTTTTAATCTGTTTAATATGCAAAATATTATTATTTCTGTGCTGCATCCTTGTCACTTTTCAGAGATTTTTTTGCCATTTTGATAGTGTTTTGATCGTGTTACATTACTTTATTCTGGCGGCAGACGTCATTAGTATCTGAGCGCGCTCACAAGCTCTTTGCTGTTGCTGCTGCATATTTGCTATCTGAGGAATTAAAACGTGTTAGAAACGCTCACAAGTCAACATTTCCAAAAACCCAGTACAGTAATGCAGTTAACCTTCTCGGTGTAGAAAATGTATGGTTTAAAATGTGAGCGTCTCGACCTTATATTATAGAGATCTCTTCCTGGTACAACGCCAAAAAAGTTTGCCAGAGTTCACGGGGGCGCGGAATCACACATGCTCACATATGAGGTAAAATTTTATGCAAAAATCTGTTTCTCTAATAATTTTTAGCTAAACATATTTTTTAATCATTATGAACATTAAACTCAATCACGTGGCTATAGCTTATGTCATTTTCGTTGTTTATATACTTTATAGATTTAAAATAGCATTAAATTTTATAGGATATGCATTTGTTGTGCACAACGACACAATTAAACAAGTCATTAAACAAAACGTAAATAAACAAAACATGCCGTTTTAGATGTAAATATGATGCCAATATGTAATTATTCCGATTGAATAGTATTTGATATAAAAATTAGTCAACACTTTTATTTTGGAGGTTTCTGCATGAAGGCTGGGGTGCTCAAATTGTTAGTAAATGTAAGTGGCATGGAAAAGACTGAAAGCTCTATAATATGTCGTTTGATGTCTCTGTGTATGCACAAATTTCTGTGAGCTGTGCACACTGTGCCCCCTTAAAAAAATGGTGCATGACACCCCTGATAGTGCATGTCCGCCATTGGCTTGATGATAACAGTGGTTTAGGAATAAATCTTTCACCAAGCATTCACCTATTTACTGACAAGCAGGTAGCTTGAGCAGAATCATATTAAAACTTCTGTCAAATCATGTTTTACTTACAGTATAAGCAAAGTCCAGGCTAATATCTTATTTTGTATCTATCCTTTCTCCCATGACCAACAGATCAAAATCTTGAATGATGATGACCACTGCAAAGTGATGGGAATCTGTGATTATCACAGCCTGCGTCTGAAGATCAACATGACAATAACAGATCATCTCTTATCTAACTCTTATCTGACTATGGGCTCTATCTTACACCCGGCGCAATGCAGCGCAATGCGCGACGCAACTGTCTTTCGCTAGTTTCCACCCTAATTTTCACGTTTAGCGCCGCGTTGTTTAAATAGCAAATGCATTTGAGCCCCCTTTGCGCCCATGGGCGTTCTGGTCTGAAAAACGAGGTGTGTTCAGGCGCATTGTTGGCGCGTTGCTATTTTGAGGCAACTAAAATAGACTACGCCATTGACCAACAAAAACCTGGTCTAAAGTCTAAAGTCAATGGCGCAATGTGTTTTATGTTATTTAAAGAGCGCATTAGTAATATGCGCCTATAAACGGGAGGACAACGCGGGTTTGCTTATAACAAAGTACATGAATGCGCAGCAGCACAAAAATGCTTTTAAATGTGGAAGATTAAAGGATTGAATGTAAAAGATTATTATTGAGTCTCTTGGAAATAAATGAGGACTAATTATGAGACGTTAAAAGGCACAAAGAGCTGCTTCACCTGTAGCCTGGTAAGTAAATAAATGCTTTGCTTTAAACAAATGCGTCTGTTTTTAAATGTTTTTTTTTTAATGCTACCTCACGGATTTATTGTATATGATGACTCTGTACCTGTGGATATGGTGAGATGAGAAACATTTTTAAGTAATGTTTAAAAAAACTCTTTGCTAAAAAAACGCTGTCCAACGTGCTGAAACGTGAGGAGAGCCGTTTGTAATTTCTTTATCTCCTGTTTGTTACAAATAAAGTATTTTTAGAGTACAAACCATCTTAGATACTTGTAAATTATGTTTTGATGATATTGGATAACCATACATTTAAAGCAATTACAAGCCTGCTTTTTACTTCCATGACTAAAAGAAAACGGGTTTTAAAGGTTTTAATAAAAAAATAACAATTTCAATATAAGGGAAAAACAACACAATTATTTACCATTAATCTTAAACTGGGGATCTTCTACCTCCGCTTAGTTTTTCAGTTTACAAAGTCTGTCATCTAAATAGGGATTAGACATAGCGCCAGCGCAACTTGCTTTTAAAGGGGATGAGAGCTGAGTCTCTCATTGGTTTACTGCACGTTACGCCCAAAATACTCCCATTACAATAGGACCAACCCTTTTCGACCATGCGTTCGGCGCAAAAACCATTTTTCCCGTCGTTAAATTAGCAAAAGTAGATTCGGACACGCCCATTTAGACGTTGCGTTGTGCGCTTTAGACAATGCGCTTAGATCGTTAAAATAGGGCCCTAAATGTTCAACTTCATTGCAACAAAACAAAGAACATTGGATGGAGTATGCACAATGATCCAGCCAACAAAATAATATAGACTTTTTTGGCGAGATTCTACAGTACAAAGATTGACACAATCCTTTTGACTTTTATTTTTACAGTTAATAATGTATTATTAGCATCCCATTCATTTGTATTCTATGCCATTTATCTGTTTGTGCTAAAATGTATACATCTGTAATGTCATAATATGTAAATATTCAGTATTTATTGTCATTTGCATGTTTTTATGTCGCATACGTCATGATTTTATTGATTTAATGTAATTGTTGTCTATTTAGAGTTATTGTCTTTGCCAAATTTTATTGTTAATTTATTTAATATTGAAGCTGTTATTTAACATCCATATCTTTCTTGAGTAATGATTTGCATAATAATTCATATATTTATTTTGATGTATATTTTTAACTTAATGTGATTTTAATGCACATTTTTATAATTGTAGGATATCTCATGTAATGAAAAAGTGAAAATAAAAGTATTTTTCTGATGTCTTGCAGTTCTGTTTTTAAACTGTTAAACCTTAAAAAGTGCTCTAAATAAAAAACAAAACAAAAATATAAACAAAAATAATCCTCCTGACTGCTGATAAATGAAAGGGTTCTTTATAGCGCCACTGAGGTTCTATGTAGCACTTTTCAAGGCAAGGTTCTATATAGAACCATCTAAAAAAGGGTTCTACATAGTACCAAAAAGGGTGCTGCTATTGTTACAAGCTAAAGAACCCTTATTTAGTACTATATAAAACCATTTTTCTTAAGAGTGAAGATGCACACCAGTAACTTAACGTTTGTTTGCAAAATCTACTTAAATGTCCTAATATAACTAAGACCTAGTCCTAGATTACAGTTTTTCTCAATTGCTTTGGCTCATTTCTTGAAACAGAAATTAAATTTTCAAAACAACATGGAAAAACCACTTGGCAATTCTTCACAACAGAATTGAATTTCTCATTCATTTCATCAAATTGCAAACGTCTAAGTACATGTCTCAATATATCAGTACATCTTTGCAAATTATTTAGTACATGTAGTCTACATTCAGCACATTTAATACATTTATTATAGCAATTCACAGTCAGGTGAAACTAGAACTTGACTAACGAAGGAGGAGCTTTTGTAGAGAATAATGGCATTGGAAGGAAACGAAACCCCTTACATCATCGTGTTTGCGTATGAAGCTGGCTTCAACTTAGCCAAGGGCCGAAGACGTGGCAATAATATGTCATTGTACGGGACAATGTGAATTTCGACTGTAGCCCGCTCATCGGCGCCTGATTCACTACTCATCCAAGGATGATCATGGTGTTCCTACCACCTTACTCTTCTTTCCTCCTTCCTATTGAGGAGTTTTCTCTGCTTGGAGATGTAGATGTATGAGCATAGGGCTCAAGATTAGAGGTCTCTGCTCCATTCAATAAACGCTGTGTGTGAGGATATTACAGGAGATCAGTGTAGGGAATGGTTTGCGACATGCACACTGTTTCTTCCCTCAATGAATCTCAAGGGAGAATATACACTGTGATGTGGACGAGAATTTGTGGCCAGACAGACAGCAGCATGTGGACGGCCACGAGGGTGAGGACAGTGTCCAGGAGAGGGAGGGTGAGGACAGCGACCAGTGAAGAAATGTTAGTTTTGAAACTCCAGTTTTATTTACAGCACTGTATGTTGCATATCATTTTCGTTGTTATTTGTTTGTGTGTTTTTATTACAGTATATTATACTGTATACATTTTCATTTTACTTTAATGTATGGAAATTACTTTATGTGTGTGAATGATAATGGTAACAGTTTCCTTGGCAGTATGAGCGCAATGTGTGATGTCAAACATTGGAGGCTACTCTTACCCTAAAATCCTATTTCTATTTTTTTTATACACAATTGTATTTTGTTAGCTAGACAAAAAACAGTACAGTAACCATTGTCAATGAAGGACTGGGCTAAGACTGAAAGGTGGACATGATGGATATTTCAATGGTCCTCTGACATAGTGACAAAACATCTAAACATTTTGACTTGCAGCGCTTACACAATGCCAAAGGGACGAAGCATTTTGGGGCCACTGACTGTTTAAATTAGAAGGAAATTTAGTTTTGACACATGAGTGAATTGTTTTGGGGGAGGTATGAGCTTTTGCAAGTGAGTTACAGTGTTGTGCTGATCTGTAAGACTGTTTTGCCAAATTATCTTAGAGTTTTGAAAATGTAATTTCTGTTTCAAGAAATGAGCCAAAGCGATGGAGAAAAACTGTAAAAACCGATCTTGTACCTTACCTGTTGTTGTTTTATCTTCACAGACTCTTGCGTTTCCTGCTGTTATTGGCCCTGATTATTTTTTAGTGTAATGCAGATTAATGTCATGAATCAGATGTATTGGTTTCAGGATAAGAAAAAACATGCTTTCCAGAAAGAACAACAGGAATGGACTATGGAGCCTCAAGTTGTTTTATTCTCTGTAATAGCTCCTTGTTCAATAGAATCTGCTGATGTTGAAGCATCTGTTATGTACCCTGACCCCATCATCCATGATGTCATCTTAAAAGAGTTTGAAAAACTTTTGTTTTTTGTTTTTTTTTTGCAAATGGATGCAAACACTGATTTGTACCACAAAGCTGCAATGCACTGCAATGCACTGATATTCTGATGCAAATGCTGCTTAAGCAAAAGCCTTATCATGTTTTCCCATCCAAATTGAGGGTTATGAAAGAACACATTAATGACACGTTGAAAAACAAAATCATCAAACCTTCATCTTCAGCATGGGCTGCTCCTTTGGTTTTGATACCCAAGAAAACAGGGGGACTTATATTTTGTGTTGATTATTGAAATTGAAATGCTGTCTCGCAAACAGATGCATATTCTTTTCCTTCTATTCAAGAAATTGGATATTGGCAGGTCCTTATGGATAAAGAAAACAATGACAAGACCGCCTTTGTGTGTCCACTAGGGCTATATCAGTTCAATGTAATGCCATTTGGACTTAAAAATGCTCCGGCAACTTTTCAACAATACTGACACAATCAAATGACAGCACGTGGGCAGTTTTTTAACCAATTAATTCTTTAACACAACACAACACAGTAATAATTAGCAAAAATCCCTTATTGAAAGATACAGCAGATCTGGTTTCCCTTTCATGTCAAAAGTTGCTTGTTGACACTTTTAAATGATACGTGCATTTAACCTGCACAAGTGCATTTTAGTACCCATGTGATGTAATTCCTTAAACTTTCCCAATGACTTGCCAATGCTTGGCATTCGTATAAACCACACGACTAAGTTCACTGATGTTCGTTGTCTTCTGCAGAGATTCATAAAGTAAAAAAAGTCTTGCACATCAGATTTTGTTTTACCTAATGATGGCATCTTGAACTAAAGTTACCTCTTGTGGCTGAGTATACATGCACACAAGATCTGTGTGCAACCATGGTGACACACTTGGCAAACTAAAGTATGCATTAATATTCTGAGCATGCTGGACATGCACAATCCTTAAACAATTAACAAATAAATGTTAGTGGTTTCTCTCATGCATTGCAACAATAAAACACCATGTGCAATACATTATGCACAAATATATTGTTAACTAATTGTTTTATATCCAGTGATTTGAGATACAGTTGTAGGTCTGCAAATAATACATAAATAATCCAAATAATAATAATTTTTTTTATTTAATTTTTATTTCACAATTAAAAAAACTTTATAGTACCAAGGCAAAGTCTTTTCATAAAGGCAAAAAGATAATACTAATTAAATGTTTTGTTCATATTTTGCTCACAATTCTGATCAACATTTGATGAGGACATTTCATGGTAATCATTTTATTAGCAGGATGTTGTGCTTAAGTCAATATTGGCTTTCATGGATCTCTAAGTTACACAGGATTACAAATAAGGGATGTGGCTTTCAGCTTTTTAAAGAGCAGTTGATAGCTTTCTCTTTTTTAGAACCAGTTGTTGGTTCTGTTTATTTTTGTGTTAGAACCATCCAAGCACCGAGATCCTACACCTAATACTAGCCTGAATTTCTATTTCCTTTGAAGTCATTTTTGTCTCAAATGGAAAACACCCTGGAGTTTTATTTTCAAAATCATCATAATTGAAAAGAAGGACTTCGTTGTATTGTTCAGTAAGTATTTTATTATTTATTGCTCCTAATTCTAAAATCCACAAGCTCTCATGAAAGATGCATTGTTGAGCCTCCATGATTATCATTTTAAGTCCTATTGAATTCTTCTAATCTCTATTCTCATAATCTCTAATCTTATTATATAAAAGGGCTTAAGTAAGTCTTTGATCTTCGACATATAAATAACATATTTATGAAATCTTAAATTACATTTTTCTGTATTTTGAGTTTTGGGAAATTAGATATCAGAGATCATCTCCCTTGTGTAATCAAAGTGCCCAGAAACGTCCTGAAATGCTTAAACAGCCAGAGAGCATTGAAATATATTTTCTCAGCAACCCCTCCTGAAAACATCTGCCTTGCTATACAGCCAGGGTTTACTGTGAATGCTGAATTATTTTCCAACTAGAGAGAAAGAACAACTCTCATTTTCACAATGGCGGCGGCTCATCAGTGGCGGCCGGTGACTTATTTTTCTAAGAGCGCACAATGCGAAGTTCGTCACAACATGTATGTACCCCGTCATGTGTGTGGTTCGTCATTTCAAAATATGTGTTTGGCACATCGAGTGATCCTATGTGCATCACGTGTCTTGTCAAATAAGTGCCTGCTGCAAACACGTCTAAAGGGTTTATGATAAAAGAGACGCTTGCATTTGCCAGATACTCGTATAACCTCATGCGTCATGAGTTCAGTGTTAAGTGAGTGTCTTGTATTTTTTAACGTAAGGGTCTCTTTTATTATAAACGGTTTTGACGCATGTGCAGCAGGCAATAATTTTGACAAAACAGATGATGCACATGGTTTACATGATGCAACAAACACTATCAACATGCAATGCTCCGAACGCATATTTTGAATTTGCGCCCCTCGGAAGAAAAGTTATTGGCCACCACTGGTGCTCATTAGATTTTAATGTGCACTTTGAACCATTGTACACATTATTGTTTGCTTTATTCTTACATTGTAGACACCTGATCCTACTGATCTGCTTTTATTGTTGTATAATTTGCCGAGACTTTACGGGCGGGGTGTAATGTGGCTCAGGACAAGCCTGGACAAGACCAGCAATTTTTCCTTTATTCTTCTTTTGATGGCTCAGGTCCATGGAAAACATTTAAAAAACAAGCACAAGTAACTTCACAAATTTCTTTCCTTCCCCCTTGTGGTCTAACTGTCCAATTCATCTTGGCATACTCTAAAGTTCTCGTTTTAGGAAAACAAATGTGACCCTTGCAAAAGGCTTCATTGATTTTAGTATTGATTTGATGCTGTGGCTTCCAGTTTATGATATTTATGCCTCGATCTATTACAGACAAGGATAGGAAGGACTTTCTCCTTTGAGTCAGAATGAATCGGGTGGAAGAATGGGTGCTGGAGAACAGGAGCAAGATCGAGAAGGGAGTGGAAATCATGGGGCAGGGGTGTGAGGTTTTAGCAGCCACCGTGGGACAACTGCACCCCATCCTGGAAGCCGTGTTCATGGTCTCGGCCGAGCTCCTCAACAACCCGGAGGGTAAAGAGGCCAAGTACATCACTGAGCAGTTTGAGAAAATCAACCAGAAACTCGAAGGCATCCAAAATGAAATCGACAAAATAGATTTGGAAATGCAGCAGGTGTCCATGAACAAGCAAAACTTTGACAGGGAGGCGCAGATGGTCAGCCAGTACGAGAAGTTTCAAGACTTTTTCAATGCTAAGCCCAAGTTCAAGGAGAGAAAGAAGGAGAATTTTTTGAACCAATATGAGAACACAGATGCAGATCTGAACATCGATTCCTTGTATAACGCAGTAATCGGAGAAAACATCGCTGGAGATGCCATGCTGGACACTGTGGTAAACACTGAGCAACGAAGCAGAAGGGCAGTGGAGAAGTTTTGCACCAGGCTAAAGAAGCTGTTTTTTGTGGGAATTATAGCAGTCATGGGTCACGCTGCCCTAAAGGAGGGAGCTGTAGGTGAAGCCATGGTCAAGAAATGGCAGGATCGCATGGAAGAGGTCGAGAAACGCATGAAGGCAGCCGTAGACGAATGCATCGAGAATTTCCCCCAGCAGGCTGAGATTGATGTGGAGCAGCAACTTAAGGAGCATCAAGGCTCCGTTGACAAAGAGTTTGCTGCATTTATACTTGACATCCTTGCCAAGAAATATGACTGGCTGTGTTGGTCGGTTCGGGTCTTCAACCACAGTGGCTGGTTCTTCTGGAACTGGCTCGCGGGCAAACCGTACCACGGAAGGGGAGGAAGTGGCAACTTTTTTGATATTCTGACTAAAAACGACATCAGAATCGTTGTGTCGTTCAGTGCAGACCCGAAACCGATCAACAAGAGCCAGGTGCTGGAACAGATTGAAACTCAGAAGTTAAAGGGTAACATGATGTCTGTGGCTCAGTCTCTGTGCAGCTTTCTTCCCAACACCGTGGTTTATACCGTAAGCCGCTATAAGAACATAGAGGAGAAAAACAACTTTCATCAAGAATGCTACTACTTTGGGATTCACAAAAATGCCTATTTCTGCATTCATTCTGAATAGATGTGTGAAGACTGGAAACATACAAATGGCTATCAGTCTTCAATATATTTCTGTTGTTAAAAGTATGATTGTATTAAACTGCACAGCATTAGATAAGACAAAAATCCTGGGAATTCTCGCCAAAACTTTATTTGGTTGCATACCTGTATAACATGTCTGTGACCAAACATTAACACACTCATCATACATAAATTATGCAAAATTATCATTAGATGGTTTTGTTATCAGTTGGTCTACAATAGATTTGAAAAAGCCATTTGTGGTTAATTGTCTGCCAAGTACTAGTTAGCCTACTACAGAAACTGTAACTACAATGAAACACATAATTTGTTATTATCCTACTTTGATACTATACAGCAGTAACAATAACACCCTACAAAAATTATCCATGGTTACACCATGGTTACTGTAGTAAAAAAAAAAGAAATTTCCCATGCATAGGAAAGGATGGCTGTTTCTCAATGTCAATGATACTTCCTTGGCAGGACTAGTCTTTCCAAGTCACTTCCTTCATAGGCTAGACGAGGCTCCTCTTTAGAATTTGGAGAACACATAAATGGAACAGGCTAGCAAGTGCACGTCATTGCGTCATTACGTCAGCAAACAGGTGTGCTTTCGGCGCTGCGTGCATAGGATTGTGGGTGATTTGAGAGGGTGAAGGATACACATATGCATCCTTTTCTGTATATGGGATATTTTTTGAACGAAGGACTCAGTCCTTGGTTGCAATTCCGAGGATCCTCGACATTAGAACAGTCCTTTGACGAATGTCGATGACGTAGCATCCTCGAAATTCTGGCTTCAGAGGATCCTTCCTTGACATTGATGTATGTACGTTATGTTGGCTCTGTTCTGCATCACAAAGGAATAAAATGAAGGGTTGTGAAATGAATAAATGGATAGACACAAACTATACAGTCTATATATTGGGAAAATGGATACAAAGAACTCAACGTATTATTTATAAAAAAAGAAGATGCACAGAAGTTGAACCAACCACTAGAGGGAAGTACACAAAACTAAACATGTCAGGTTTCTCCCATGACATTTTACGTTAAGTGTCTTAAGTTTTAGGTTTGAAGTCTTCATTCCTCACCTTCACAAAACCACTGGAGCCTCTGCGAAATCCACTGCATCCACCTTGTTGGTGAGTCTTACTTTAAAATGAACATATGTTTACATTCACTATACCAGCTAATGTGCTTTTTGCCAGGATGCACATACAAGGATCCACAATGAAAATACGTTATTTTTAACTTTGTTGTGTTATCTTTGACAAATGTGTTATTTATTTTACTTTTTGTCCAATAAATCAAATAAAAAAATCTAACAGAAATTACATCTGCAGTGTTGTTGTCAAGAGTGCTTCTCTGAAGCTTGTATATTATTTACGTAATTTTCACAACTTTTTGTTATTTCTATGTGCTCTTTATGTTTTTTACATTCTACATAAGACTTAGGGTGAATTTCATGTCCAGTGTAGTCTTACATTGTTATAATTTGATATTTTCAGAAAGTTGACATAACTCTTCAAATGTGTTCCTGAACCGACAAAAGGTTTGGCTTAAAGGGGACATATCATGAAAATCTGACTTTTTCCATGTTTAAGTGCAATTATTAGGTCCCCAGTGCTTTACTCAACCTAGAAAATGTGGAAAAGATTAACCCAATAACTTAGTTTTGGTAAACCATTTTTTCAAGTTAGTTTTGGTAAACCATTTTTTCAAGCATGTGAAAAAATTGGTCATTGAATTATGGCTCCCCTGATGATGTCAGAAGGGGATAATGCCGCAGCTTAATCTGCACAATCCAATCATGCCACTGCCATTTAGTACAGAGATCAGCTCATTTGCATGTTAAAGGACACACCCAAAACGGCAAATTTTTGCTCACACCTACAAAGTGACAATTTTAACTTTGGGGACACCAAAGATTTATTTTGACATCTTAAAAAAGTCTTGTGAAATGTCCCCTTTAGGAGTTCATTCAGCTGACAGGATAACCGTGCTCCAGAATTAAAGTTTCTATCCTGCCTCAATGTTTTATTGTAAATAAATCAAGAGAAAAAAACGTTTTTCCATGATGACATAATGTAATTAATTTTTTTTAAAGAAAAGGGTCAAAGAAATAGTTTTTTTTTTACACAAACAGTATAACAGTAAATGGCCGGTTATGTGGCATAGGGATGGGCATAATTAATCGATGATCGATAATTGATTGTTAAGAATTTCGTCGATAACGTTAATTTGTTATCAATTAATCGAATGCATTTTTTTATCTAACTCCTGTTTCACAAATACTCAGTATGCAGTGCGTTTGCGTATGTGTGCGGCGAATCCGTCAAGCACCCGTTGCAGTGCGCTGCTGACTGCTTATTCTGCATATAAAACGTTCATGTGATTGACACTTTCTGTGAACACTTTTCCGCATCATTTTTTTTCACAAAACAATATATTTTAGATAGTATTTGACAGACTAGTAAGTGTGGATTAAGGATGTTTAAAATCTCTAGCCTGGTGGTCAGGATCTGAATGGATCAAATCAGCAGTTTTGCAATGCTTTATTTATCTCCACATATATCATAAATAAAAATAAGCAGAGTAACTTTGCAAGTCTACCCTTCCACATTATATATTTCCTACTATGTATGTATATGATTTCCAAATAATAAACGAGAGTATTCAATGACAAAAAGCGTCTCATATGGAAATAAATCCTCACAATATTATTATTTCTCAAAACTTTATGACAAAAATAAGCAACTGTATTCCTACAGTTATTCAAAGATGCAGACATTATTCCGCATATAATTTGAATATTATATAAAAGTATTCATTTAACGGCACATTTCATATGGCAAATAAATATCCTCACATTAACATAACAGCATAATGAAATGAATAAACAGACAATGAAACAGGATTGAAATATAAATTGTATTATTATTACCGGAAAAAAAGCAATATTGCTAAAATAATCTCTGAGGTAAATGCGTCAAAAACGCTGTTACCCGCACAATAAGTCTAAATGAGCAATAACAGTGAAAAAAGCATTATGAGGCCATGTCTCAAAACTTTATATGACAAAATATATTTAAAAGAAATGTATACTTACAGTTATTCAAAGATGCACACATTATTCCATATTACTCCCGTTTATGAGCACGTTTGTCTCTGGCCTCGCTCTGTTATGTAATAGATTGACAGGTGCGCATCTCCGTCTTTCAAACATATATAATTTTGTAATTACTACCTTAGGAAAATTAGCCATGATTTTATCATTGTGAAAATGTTTTTTTTTTTTTTTTTGCAGATAAAAAACGATTTGTATTTCCGCAATTTTACTACAAATAACATGGTTATGGTAGGCTATATTGTGGAGTTGGAGACCATAGTAAATTTGTGTCTACTGTTGTTTTACAACAAATAAAAACTAAAAGACTATGTTAGTATAATTAAACGATGGTGAATGGGGCTCACAAAACGCACGCTGTTTCACACATACTCTGTATGCGGAATAAGCCAAGTTAGCGCTGAGGTACCTGTGCATCCCAGTCAGTCTCCTCAGAGCGGCTGTTTTCGGCGGCGGCTGGACTGACGGTCACCATGGGTTGCGGTCGCGTCGGACCCCAAAACATGTTTTTATTTCTCAACAAAAAATCAGTAGACTGGTGCAGAAGTTTTATGCGAGTTACTAAAGTTAGTTATTTTTCACGAGGCTTTAATGCCTAATTTGTTATAGCCTAATGTTAGGATGGCTAATATCTTGCACTTTCTTCTGGCTTGAATAATTTTGAGTTACATTTTGACAAAACCTTTCAGATCTAAGTATTATGTTTTTTGTTTAATTTAATGTTAAACATGAATCTGTTTTTTTTATTTTGGAACTAATAACGCTGGCTCGCAGCTGCAGGTTCCGCTGCTTTAGAGCACTGCACATGCATGCACATATATGTTTGAAACATAGTTTAACTGTCTGCCAGAAGTTGATCTTGTAATAAAGGTCTCATCGAGGAAAAACACGCTGTATATTTGTATTCATTGCATTTTTTAAGTATAAAAGTTAAATAACAAATTTTATTATAAAAATATTAATGATTAATCGATAGTCGATCGTTAATTCTCCCGACGATCGACAAAGAAAACTTAATCGAATGCCCATCCCTAATGTGGCATCAATAGCAATCGGGCTGCCTTTGGGTACTGTCCATAGTGCTGTTGAATTTCTGACGTGTACCAATACCTTGTCATATAATTTCTTTTGGGGTTTGAATGATAAGGAGTGTCTCCCTTAATCGGGTGTAGGCGGACACCTTGTGGTCAGTGGCGTAATTGCAAAGGGGCCGTAGAATAATTTAAAATATTTTGAGTTATCATCATAGATTGAATTGATATTATTGAAATTATGTTTAATTGTAAATTGATAGAAATATAATTACATAAAATTCTGTTTGGAAGGGTTAGGGTAAGTGCCCAAGTACATGGAAGTCGACAACAAAAATAATTATTAATATTAATATTTGTCATAGATTTTATCATTTGGGGAAAATATTCATTCACTACTAATCAATAATCATCAGGGATTGTTCAATCTAAATGATGCCATTTTAGCAGTGTCGGCGCCAGAGAATACAGAATGAGGGGGCCTCCTATTTTACTGGTGGGGCACCTGGTTCATCTTATTATTTTATTATTATTATTACTACATGGCACTGTAAAATGCTTGGTACTGATTGGCCACTAGCCAGTCGCAACATTCAAAGGTATTTTATTCCTGTTACGAACGACACAACTCAGAAATCCCAGAGCAGAGGGTTTTTAATGTAGCACAGTATCAGTGGGTATGTGTAGAAAATAAACAGTCAATGTCTTCATGTGATGTATGTCTGAATGTATGTGTGAAAATGCAAAACACTCCAAGTGGGAAACACTGATGGACATCCACTCCAAATGACACTCGATAAAATCCTCAGGGCGTAGAGAGAAAATCCTGGTGAGACAATGAGAGAGAGAGAGAGGCGGTCAGATCTTCAGCAGAGTCCTGTGCTGGACAGCGCACCACAGCGGTCCGAGAGATGCGCAGAATTACGCGCCCGAAAGCGCACTGCGGCTGGACAGCGCAAGATGTGTAGCAGCGCTCGGAGAAGGCACAGACAGAGAGTTCTTAGCTGGATAATAGTTGACACACCAATCGGGAGGGGCTGACGGCTGGACGGGGAAATAAAGAGACAAGGCAGCAGAGAGCTCGGTGAATAATTGAAAACGCAAAACAGATAACAGACTCAACAAGACTGGAACTAGACACGCTAGCGGGCAGGTACATACAAAGACGAACTTGCAAAGAACAAAGGAAACGAGGGGAATTTAAAGCAAACCGGATTGGACAATAATGAGAATCAGGTGCGGGTCGCAGGTGAGAGAAGTCAGAGGTAATGAGATCACCAGGTGGAAGACGCGCACGTGTGGGGCTGTCAAAACAAAAACACAACACATAGTGAAACAAAGACAAAGCAGCCAATAAGACCGAAATCATAACAGGACCCCCCCCCCCACGACCGCCACCGGGCGGTCCATGAGGAGGCTCACCCCGTCGCCGGCGGAGATCCTCTATCAGCCCAGGGTCCAGAATGTCCCGGGCCGGTACCCAACACCTCTCCTCCGGACCATATCCTTCCCAGTCTACGAGATATTGAAATCCCCTACCCCGGCGACGCATATCCAGTAAAGACTTAACTGAATACACAGGGGCACCATCTATAAGCTGAGGGGTGGGAGGGGTGGGGGCAGAGGGAACAGGATTAAGGTGGGAAAAAAAACACAGGCTTCAGTTTAGACACATGAAAAACTGGGTGAACCCGACCGAGAGCTGGAGGCAATCTGAGCCTGACCGTCACGGGATTAATGACCTTAACAATGCTGTATGGCCCAAGGAATCGTGGAGCCAGCTTACGAGAAGGCTCACGGAGAGGTAAATCCTTGGTCGAAAGCCATACCTTCTGCCCACAGATAAAGCGGGGCGCGGTTCGACGGTGACGATCGGCCGCGGCTTTGGTTCGTCTGGAAACCTGACGTAATGTAAATCTAGCTTTTCTCCAGGTGCGTTTGCAACGACGGACAAAAGCAAGAGCAGACGGAACCACCGCATCAGGTTCTTGTGACGGGAATAAAGGGGGCTGAAACCCCATGGACGCCTCAAAAGGAGACATGTTAAGGGAAGAAACAGGGAGGGAATTATGGGCGTATTCAACCCAGGGTAACTGTTGGCACCAGGAGCTCGGATATTGCGATGTCAGACAGCGGAGAGCTCTACCTAAATCTTGGTTAGCCCGTTCACATTGCCCGTTGGTCTGAGGATGATACCCTGAAGACAAGCTAGCTGTGGAGCCTATTTGTCTACAAAATTCCTGCCAGAAACGAGAAATAAACTGAGGACCCCTATCTGAAACAACGTCTGTGGGCAGACCATGTAAGCGAAAGACGTGTTCGATCATTACCTGGGCAGTTTCCTTGGCAGTGGGTAATTTAGGCAAAGGGACAAAATGAACCGCCTTGGAGAAGCGGTCCACTATGGTCAAAACAACAGTGTTTCCCTTAGAACTAGGCAAATTGGTTACAAAATCAATGGCGATGTGTGACCAAGGACGAGAGGGGATGGGTAACGGTTTAAGCAGACCAATAGGGGCTTGATGAGAGGCCTTATTGCGGGCACAAACCTGACAGGCTAACAACTGTCTGACATCGGGACCCATAGAGGGCCACCAGAAACGCTGACTTACGGTAACCAACGTTCTCCGAACCCCCGGATGGCAAACAAACTTGGATTCGTGACCCCACCGAATGACCTCGGAGCGAAGCGCATCGGGAACCCACAAACGACCCGCTGGGCACCCCTCTGGCACTTCCCCCTCCCGGCCGGCCCGTCTGACCCGTTGTTCTATTCCCCAGCGCAGGGCACCCACCACCCGCCCCTCAGGGAGGATGGTTTCGTCCCCATCAGAACCGGGACTTTCGAACAAACGAGAGAGAGCGTCGGGCTTGGTATTCTTTGAACCGGGCCGGTACGAGAGGGTGAAGTTAAATCTGTCAAAGAAGAGTGCCCAACGAGCCTGACGAGAAGATAACCTCCTGGCTGAACGGATGTATTCGAGATTCTTATGATCCGTCCAGACCAGGAAGGGCTCCGAGGTCCCCTCCAACCAGTGACGCCACTCACCCAAAGCTAGTCTGACCGCCAGCAGCTCCCGATTACCTATGTCATAATTTCGCTCTGCTGGGTTTAACCGATGGGAGAAAAAGGCACAGGGATGCACCTTGCCATCCTTAGCAGACCGCTGAGACAAAACGGCGCCTACCCCGACATCCGAAGCATCTACCTCCACAATAAATTGAGCAGCCGGATCTGGAATAGAGAGAACAGGAGCAGAGATAAACCGGGACTTTAAATTATCAAAGGCCTCCTGAGCACTAGAATTCCAGACAAACCTCTCCTTAGTGGAAGTGAGAGCAGTAAGAGGCTGAGCAACCTGACCATAATTTCTGATAAATCGCCGGTAAAAATTGGCGAAGCCCAGAAATCTTAATAAATCCTTACGGGACTCGGGGACTGGCCATTCGGCAACCGCTTTGATCTTGGCTGGGTCGGGACGGATCTCACCTGGGGCAACAACAAAACCCAAGAACGAAACTGACTTACGATGGAATTCGCACTTCTCCGCCTTAACAAACAACTTATTCTCTAACAACCGGCGTAAGACTCGGCGGACATGCTGAGTGTGTTCCTGCATAGAGGGGGAAAAGATGAGAATATCATCTATGTACACAAAGACAAACTTGTTAATCATGTCTCTCAGCACATCATTCACCAGAGTTTGGAAGACTGAGGGAGCGTTACAAAGCCCGAAAGGCAGAACGCAGTACTCAAAGTGTCCAGTAGGGGTATTAAATGCTGTCTTCCACTCATCTCCTTCTCTTATACGCACCAGATGATAGGCATTGCGTAGATCTAGTTTAGTAAAGACCTGCGCTCCCTGCAAAAGCTCAAACGCAGTAGACATTAAAGGAAGGGGGTACCTATTCTTAACAGTAATGTCATTTAATCCCCTATAGTCAATACAAGGACGCAGGGAGCCGTCCTTCTTTTCAACAAAGAAAAACCCCGCCCCTGCGGGCGAGGTGGAGGGACGGATGAGACCGGCACGCAGAGCATCATTAATATACTGGTCCATAGCCTCTCTCTCAGGACTCGACAAAGAATAAAGTCTACCTTTAGGCGGAGAAGTGCCGGGGAGGAGATCAATAGCGCAATCATATGGCCGGTGAGGAGGAAGGGAGGTGGCCCGGGCTTTACTAAACACCTGAGCGATATCCGCATACTCCGCCGGGACCCCGGTCAAATCGACTGCCGGAACCTGAGGAAGAGAAAGAACAGAACCAGAAACAGCAGAACCAAGACATGACACATGACAAGACTGAGACCAAGACAAGATAACACTATGCTGCCAATCAACATGAGGGTTGTGTTGCACTAACCATCCATGCCCTAAAACAATAGGAGATAGAGATGCATGAAGGATATGCAACACAATCTCCTCACGATGATTACCAGACACAGAGAGACTCACAGGAGAAGTGCAGTGTGTAATCCGCGCCATCTGCTGCCCCTTAAGGGACCAGACATCCAAAGGGGATTGGAGAGGGACAACCGGGATACCCCAGGCGCGAACCAGCGCTTCATCAATGAAGTTGCCCTCCGTGCCAGAATCGAGAAGGGCAGTGGACGGATGATCACGCCCAGCGAAGGACACAATGACGGGGAGTTGGGTACTGGAAACAGGGGAGAGTTTTGAAGAAGTGCCCACCAGGACTCCCGTACTCACTGATGGGCAGCGGCTTTTAACGGGCAGACCCTAGCAAAATGCCCGGACTTCCCGCAATACAAGCACAGGGCCTTCTGTATACGCCTCTCTCTCACTCTCTGAGACAGGCGCAAACGCCCCAGCTGCATGGGTTCCGGCTCGACTGACGGCAGAGATGAGGAAGAGGAAGTGGTGTTCTCCTCCGAAAACACTCGCTGACGAATGGAGCGTCGCTGATCGCGAAGCAGTCTCCTGGCCTCGATCCTGAGAGCTAGATCTATGATGGCATCAAGTGACGGAGGAAGGTCTTGAAGAGCGATCTCGTCCTGAAGATCATTGGACAACCCCTCTACAAACTGGGCTCGAAGGGCCGCCTCATTCCAGTGACAGGCAGCCGCTAAGGTCTTGAACTCTATGGCATATTCAGTAACTGTGAGTCTGCCCTGAACAAGATGTGCCAGACGAGCTGCTGCGGCGTCCCCACGCACCGACCGGTCAAAGAGTTTTTCCATCTCCTCCCTAAACTCGTCAAAAGACCGACAGCAAGGGTCATTGGCATCCCACATGGCCGTAGCCCACTCGCGCGCTTTGCCAACAAGAAGGGTAATCACATACGCAACCCGAGTGCGTTCAGAGGCATAGCGGCGGGGCTGGAGGGCAAAAACTAGAGAGCATTGTGAGAGGAAAGCCCGGCAGGAGGCGGGATCGCCATTATATGGAGGTGGGGGTGTAACGTGAGGTTCCGTCTGCGACGGCTGACTAGGCTGGGCGGCATGATGACTGACCTGGTCAAGTCGAGCGGAAAGGTCATTCAAACGGGCAGATAAGCCCTCAACCTCTTGAGACGTAGTGGTGAGGCGAGTCGAGTGTTGTCCTAGCCATGAACCCTGCTGGGCGAGCGCCGTCCGAAGAGAATCAACCTCCGCGGGATCCATTCTGGCAAGTTCGTCCTGTTACGAACGACACAACTCAGAAATCCCAGAGCAGAGGGTTTTTAATGTAGCACAGTATCAGTGGGTATGTGTAGAAAATAAACAGTCAATGTCTTCATGTGATGTATGTCTGAATGTATGTGTGAAAATGCAAAACACTCCAAGTGGGAAACACTGATGGACATCCACTTCAAATGACACTCGATGAAATCCTCAGGGCGTAGAGAGAAAATCCTGGTGAGACAATGAGAGAGAGAGAGAGGCGGTCAGATCTTCAGCAGAGTCCTGTGCTGGACAGCGCACCACAGCGGTCCGAGAGATGCGCAGAATTACGCGCCCGAAAGCGCACTGCGGCTGGACAGCGCAAGATGTGTAGCAGCGCTCGGAGAAGGCACAGACAGAGAGTTCTTAGCTGGATAATAGTTGACACACCAATCGGGAGAGGCTGACGGCTGGACGGGGAAATCTAAGAGACAAGGCAGCAGAGAGCTCGGTGAATAATTTCAAAAACGCAAAACAGATAACAGACTCAACAAGACTGGAACTAGACAAGCTAGCGGGCAGGTACATACAAAGACGAACTTGCAAAGAACAAAGGAAACGAGGGGAATTTAAAGCAAACCGGATTGGACAATAATGAGAATCAGGTGCGGGTCGCAGGTGAGAAAAGTCAGAGGTAATGAGATCACCAGGTGGAAGACGCGCACGTGTGGGGCTGTCAAAACAAAAACACAACACATAGTGAAACAAAGACAAAGCAGCCAATAAGACCGAAATCATAACAATTCCTTGAACAACCGCCTGAAACACAGCCTCACCCGGGTACTGCGAGTGCGAGCGAGTCACGTTAACAGGGACAGTTTAATACCTACGAATTAATACAGAATAAATATGCATAATTAATAACGTATATGAGATTGTATTTACAATGATTAAACCGAATGTTCCTCTTTTGACTTTTAACTTGTTTTAACGCGTCTGGAAACGTTTTGCCAGAAGGTTTGCATTTCTTAAAAATAAGCTAATAAAAGACATCAAATCAAAATGTTATGTCTATATATTTACTCATATAGCAACTAGCCGTGAAATTAGCAGGATTGATACAGCCAGCCAAGTTGTTGTCGCAAATAAATCCCTCACTATAGTAAAAACATAACTTATAATGACGTTAAAGTGCAAGACTGGATAACTCACGCAAATAATAAAGACCAGTACATAACCAAATAACAGCAAAAGAAAACAATGTTACTGACATATCTAACACCAGAATGAACTATGCGTTTACCTTCAGAAGAGCTGCAGGCGACGAGAGGACTTTTTAAAACTTTTTAAGAAGGTCCTTTTATTTGTCGTGAAATTTCTTCGTCTTGCTCAAATGCCAAGACTTACAAGTATACATTATTTAGACAGAAAATGAGTTGGCGATTGAGCCCCCGAACGTGACAGTAACTTTCAGTGCAGACAAAACACTGGGGATACCTTTAAGAATTTGTGTTGTTCAAATGTAGTGGCTGCCTGTATGTAACTGGCTGACTATGTTAGCATTTGTTACCTTTTTATCATCCGCCTCGGCTATCGTGATGGTAGTTGTAACAGTTCACTCGGGTTTGTTTACACGCAGTGATGAGCAGACAATGTGGTTCCGAAGCACATTTTTTTTTATTTCCATCACTTTCTTATCAGGTTTACATCATCTGAACACCCGGGTGGCAGGGCAAAACTTGCAAATAAACTTGAGATAAACATGAAAACAGCTCGTATTTCCTTCTGTGTGTATCACTATTAACAACGCACATGCGAACACAGCGCTCCTCGACTACATTACCCAGAGTTCAGCACGGTCTGCACTACAAGCCCCACATTCTTAAACATTGTGGGTTAGTATTTTAATTATTATTTTTTATTAATTATACTCCGAATTTTATTCAGTATTCATTGTATAACCAAATGTATTTGCAGCACATTTGTTTAATTATTAAGTTCATTGTTATTTTGAGAAGTAAGGGGGCACAGTGACTCAAGTGGCCGGGCCATGCCCCCTAGGGCCCGCTCGTGGCGCCGACACTGCGATTTTAGTCAGATATTGAACATCTCAGAATCACTACGAGGTACACGTGCACATCACAGCGCCTCCCAGTGGAGAACATTATACTGTTCGGTTTATGATCAAATGTGTTTTGTAAAAAAAATTTAGTTGTTTCATTGTGGTAAAGAAAAAGATAAAATTACGTCATAAAAATGATGTGTATCATTACATGAGAAACTGTATTTTTCAGTATAAGCAAAAAGCATGCTATAATAAAGACTTCTTATGATATTCTCGGTGTAAATTGTGAAAGACATTCAGGCAAAATAGTAAACATTATTATTTAAAAAAATATATTATGGGTCTTCTAAAATGGGCAAATAGACAAAATCTATACAGTATAAATAAACACAGAAAGAACTGTGAAGTTATATATGGAAAAAATAAAACTGCACTATTAGCAACCAACCACTAGAGGGGAGTATATACAAGACTAAGCATGCCAGCTATAAATGCAAACCAGACAATTTTAGGACATCTTAACTGTGATGTTTGACATCTTTATTGCTCACTTTCAAAAATATGATTATATTTTATCTGTGCACATAATATACAATCAAAATAAAGAAGTCAAAGAAGATAACTTTAGTATTGCAGACCTGGCATCTGTTGAATGCGGCAGATTTTCATGTAAAACTAGACAGATTTTATTAGTCGCTCTAGACAATGTGTGCTGGCTAAATGCCATACATGTAAATCTCAGATAAAAGGTCTGGTGGTAAAAAGTTTGCTCTGAATGTTAGACCATATGGACATGCTTTTTCCATTTATTAAAAGTGTATTGTATGGAAAATGTCCTTGTTCACTTTAATAGTAGGCTATGTAAAGAAGAGCAGATCATATTTTGTGTTTCATTTATGTAATATGTTTAAAACTACATTAAAATTAGGAAATATTGTGATTTTTTTGTTATAGGCAAACTATTCCAGCAAATATTTATTTAAAGCACTAAAACATTTCACTTTTATCAGTGTTACAGTGTTATGCTGCCAGTGACACTCGTGTAGTAGTTTTTATCAAAGGATGCACCACCATGTCAAAGGTTTTATCACTCTGGAAGCTGCTTTGCATCGTTGTGCGGTGAAGTGACCCGAATACTAAAGCAAAGTGGTGGAGGTGTTGTCGAGTGGGAACAGGGGTGGGTGATAGTGATGGGGGGAGGCTTGTATGATGAGAGTGGATTAGAGATGAGGGAGGGGGGTTAAGGGCAATGCAGTTTCGCAGCTGTGCGTGCGCTCTGTGTCTGTTTGTGATTATTTGGGGGGGGAGCAGGAAAGGTTCAGAAGTGTTGGAGCAGAAAATCTCTCCTCTCCCTACTCTTTATTTTTCTCTTTCTGTCACTGGACCAGACGTAAAGCAACAGCAATTTGTGCGATTTCACAGCTCACCGGGTCCCAAAAAAACTCTTACACTATGATAGAAAGAAAAGCAAGGAGGAATCGAGGGGTAAAATGATATGAAGTGAATAGACAAGGGGAATTTGAAAGACCAGGGATGAAGAAAAGATAAGAGATATACATGGTAAATGTGTATTTAAGAAAGACGCTTGCTGCTTCAGTCAACATTCAGATCTGACATTTGAGGTGGTTTGGGCACAGCTGACTAATGCTGAATGTAGGCCAACGTGTTTTGCTTAGGGACCGTCTTATGTATACGCTGAACATCAAATGGCAACTCAACACGGGATAGTTAATTTATTCCTCGTACAACATTTTTTTTGGATGGTGCACAAATAAATCAGCAAGGAATTCATTAAGATTCTCTCTATTCTTTAACAAATTTCAATTAAACCTTAATTATGGTGACAAACAACACTCATTAAACATCAAACAAAAAATACATAACAAGAGACAACAATAACAACAGCATGAAGCCAAAAAAGCTAAAACAATAATTAATCAAATTATTCACAATACTTGAGTATGTAAGTCCATTAAACTAAATAAACTAAATGTTGAGGGCTATTCTAATTCAGTACAAATGAAAATTTAATAGATGTCTAAACACCCAAAAATAAAATTAATAATAAAAGCAAACACCTTGTTATTACTGTTGACTTTGCTTGATGGAATATCGTACATCTCGCAAGATATTTTTACTAGTTAATTTTGGCTATTAGTGGGTTACTCATAGTTAGCCTAGATGTTGAAATGCTTACTGCGATGTTGAGGTCAAACACAAACACAAAAATGATACATTTACTCTCTTCCTTCTTGGGTGAACATTTTTTTGAAGTAATATTTTTACAGTCTCCTGGAAAATAACTTGGCATTCTTTTCACGTTAAAACTTTTGTTGGTGTGTGTGATTAAATATAGACAATTTCTTTAAAGAAGACGTATGAATATTTAAAAGCATGCAGTCAGATGAAATGCGTGTCACAGGCGGATCTCTAGAGATGCAGATTATAAATTCAACAAGTGTGCTGCGGTGTAAGGTGGAGATTATGGATTCTGTTTAATGTATGCCGGTTCTCACCTTTTACCGCCGTCTTTCTCTTGACAAAGATGTTTTAAAACTATGCTCCAGTGGCATGCGCGTACGCTTCTCCTGCCCGTTTTGAGCAAAGATAAACAAGCTTTTCAGTGGAAGTGGAGCGCCAAGGTATCGAAGTGGATTGTGGGATTGACAGCCAGAGGTACCGTCACAAATGGCTATGGGAGTGCAAATGTATACTGTTATTGATTTGAAACGCCCTTACGAAAATAAACCATGGTTTTACTACAGTTAAAACCAGAATACATGGTTACTGTAGTAAACTATGGTAACCACAAAATAACTATGGTTTTGACACCCATGTTTTTCGAAAACTGTAGTTCCCTTTCGAGGGAACTTCGACGCTGCGTCAAGAGCTGACGCTATGGGGAAACGCCAGCTCTTGACGCAGCATCTTGTTCCCTTCTCAGGGAACAAGGGTTATATACGTAACCTGAGACGTTTTGCTGATAGTAATCAATACACCATAAACCATACACATTACCACAATAAAACCGTATTTTTCGTAAGGGCACAAGCGATCATGTTGTCAAACTGTATGTTCTGAACTTCCGGTAAACTTACGCAAATAACCAATATCAACTTTTTAGTTAAAGGAACACGGCGACTTTTTGGGACTTTAGCTTATTCACCGTATCCCCCCGAGTTAGATAAGTCCATACATACCTTTTTCATCTCCGTGTGTGTGCCGTATCTCTGTCTGACGCACCCACCGCTAGCCTAGCTTAGCACAAAGACTGAAAGTAAATGGCTCCAGCTAGCATATTGCTCCCAATAAGTGACAAAATAACGTCAACATTTTTCTATTTATATGTTGTGATTTGTATAGTCACAAAAGTGTACAAATTACAAGGTCATATGAGACAGCCATCTTTTAAACTTATACATACTGGAAACTATATTCTCTATATAGTTATATATAGTTACGGCCACTTCCCAGCATGTCAATTACTGGGAGCAGTATGCTAGCTGGAGCCATTTACTTCTAGTCTTTGTGCTAAGCTAGGCTAGCGGTGGGTGCGTCAGACAGCACGCACTTAGATGAAAAAGTATGTGTGGACTTATCTAACTCTGGGGGATACAGTAAACAAGCTAAAGTCCCAAAAGGTGTGTGTGTTCCTTTAAGAGTCCGTTTTATTAAAAGTCCTTTAAGAATAGTTTATTTTTGATAACAAGCAAAATAAACAACAAGTAGATTACTTTTGTTCAAATCTTAGCTAAAGCGTATAAAAAACTCAGCACAGTCTCATGAAATTTCGTAATATAGTCACGAAACTTTTTATTCTTTTTTTCATGATATTATCACGAATTTCTGCGTTTTTCGTGATTTTATGACGAATTCCTGTTTTCGTGTGAGTATCACGTATTGGTTACTCAACTGTTTTGTCCTATTTTCTTACCGTTGTCGCTTGGGTTTAGGGTTAGATTTACATAATATGACATCCCTACCCAATCCCAACTCTAAGCCTAATGCCAGGCGACATATAAAAAAATAAATCAGAAAAAATAGTATAAACCAATGTATAAAGTGACATTCTAATGCAAGCACCAAACCTAACCCTAAACCGAAGCGACAATGGTTTAAAAATAGGAAAAAGCAGTTGAGTAAACAATAGGTTAATATGCATAAGAAAACAGGAATTCGTTATGATCACAAAATATTACAAAGTATATTTCATGAACATTTTTTATGTAGTGTCTGAGGCAATGGCGGTCTGCGACTTCTTTTTTTCAAGGGTGCTCGATGCAAAGTTGTATGTATGTGACCCGTCATGTGTGTGGTTTCTTTTTTCAAAATATGTGTTTGGCGCGTCTAGTGAACCTTTGTGCATCATGTGTCTTGTCAAAATATGTGCCTGTTGCAGATGCGTCTAAAGGGTTTATGATAAAAGAGACGCCAGATACTCGCATAATCTTATGCATAATCAGAGTTTACTGTTTACTGTTTACTGAGATATCTCGTCAATTAAGAGAAAACGCTTCCCCGCCAATGACGAGATTTTCCGTCTTTCTGCAATACTGCTATTATCCCTTCCGCAACTTTCTAAAACCGGAAGTATTGCCCTACGGCAAGTGGCTGCATGTCCATGTCTGTTTTAAAGATCGCTCTGAATGGGATCTCTATGAAAAGTCACAAAAATTGAATCATCTCTGTTTTTTGCTTAAAATGTGGTGTTTTTGCAGAAACCTACCCATATTCAAAAGCTGATTACAAAAGAACCACTGAAGGTAGGATGAAACGGGGTTTTTTTTGTTTGAAAGCAGAGGGTCTGTTCTTTCATTTGGTATATTGTATGTTTATATATTTAAAGAAGAACATTTTCTGGAAGGCATTAAACTTTGGTGAAAATCATGAAAAACGCTGGCGCTGGCTGGCAACTTTTTTTTAAAAACGCTAAGTGAAAGAGTTAAGTTAGTGTCTTGCTTGTATTTTGTGAACATGAGCATCTTTTTTTTTATCATAAACGGTTTTGATGCGTGTGCAGCAGGCACTTATTTTGACAAAACAAGTGATGCACACAGGATCTCTTGAGGCGCAGAACTAGGGTGACCACCCGTCCCGCGTAGCGCGTGAACGCACAGCGTTTGAAGCCCAATTCATGCGTCCCGCAAATTGAGACCGTGTCACGCATAATCAATGCTTGCTTAAAAAAAAAGTTGGTCGCTCTATATCCTCGAGCCCCAGGCAGCCAAACGAACATTACTAGACTCGCTACTCGCACGCTACTGTTGCCCCTCAGCTGAACTGCTTACTAGGTTGTTGTCAACTTTTCGTTGTTGTCATGACAGCGCAGTCCACACGCAGCCACGCACGTGCATCCCTTTTAGATGCGCGCTTTTCAATTCGAAAAATGGAGAAAGAGACCGAGTCTGACTCTGCACCGCCATCATCAATTAAAAAGAGAAGGTGTGGGTACAAGAAAGACTGGGAAAATAAATATTTGTGGCTGAAAGTCCTAAAGATGTTTCCAGAACACTGAACAGTTTTTTTCCTGCGCCTGCCTACTAACATGCAAGTTCACCATCCTTCCTCCCTCTTCTCGTTCCGTGAACACCTGGAGTTGTGAGTTAATACTTTTTTTTAACTGTTTCTGTGTTGTTGAGCAACTTCAATTCCTGTTAATTCTATAATTATATTATAATGTATTTAAAGTGAATAAATATTAATGAAAAATAAATTAAATAGCTAAAGTAAATCGTAAGTGAATGTGCATCTGTCAATCATTGAATATTCAAAAAATTATGAATCTTTATTTTAAAAAAATACACATTGGTTGGCCTATTCATGAGCATACATAATGTTTAGGGGAATAGGGCGTTATTAATATGCCATGTACACTGCAAAAAATGATTTTCAAGAAAAAAATGTCTTGGTATTTTTGCCTTGTTTTCAGTAAAAATATCTTAAAATTCTTAAATTAGGATGCTTTTTCTTAAGGAGCAAAATGACCCAAGAAAATAAGTCTAGTTTTTAGACCAAAAATATCAAATTTAAGTGATTTTGTGCATAAAACAAGGAAAAAATCTTGAATTTAGTGTTTTAGAAAAATGTTCAAGATTTTTTTGCTTACCCCATTGGCAGATTTTTTTGTTTTGTGCACAAAATCACTTAAATTTGATTTTCTTGGGTCGTTTTGCTCATCAAGAAAAAGCATCTTCATTTAAGAATTTTAAGATACTGTATGAAAACAAGACAAAAATACAAGATTTTAATAAGTTTTTTGCAGTGTAAGGTGGTATGTGCTAGAAATGGGTAAACCACTCACTCTAAAAACAAACGGTGCTATATAGCACCAAAAGTGGTTCTTTGCTCGTAATCATAGAAGAACCGTTTTTAGTGCCATATACACTCTAAAAACAAACGGTGCTATATAGCACCAAAAGTGGTTCTTTGCTCGTAATCATAGAAGAACCGTTTTTAGTGCCATATACACTCTAAAAACAAACGGTGCTATATAGCACCAAAAGTGGTTCTTTGCTCGTAATCATAGAAGAACCGTTTTTAGTGCCATATAGCACCGGTGAAGCACCGGTGAAGCACCTGTGTGGAGCCATGTAGTGCTATGTAGAACCAAATGTGGTGCTATAGTGGTGCTATATGGCACCTATATGGTTCTACACAGGCGCTTCACCGGTGCTTCACCGGTGCTCCACCGGTGCTATATGGCACTGGAAGCGGTTCTTCTATGGTTGCGATTCAAATCAACAGTTTTGGGGTTATATAGCACCGTTTGTTTTTTTAGAGTGTAGCACCGGTGAAGCACCAGTGAAGCACCTATGTAGAACCATATAGTGCTATGTAGAACCATATGTGGTGCTATATGGCCCCTATTTGGTTCTGCACGGGTGCTTCACTGGTGCTTCACCGGTGCTATATGGCACTAAAAACGGTGCTTCTATGATTACGAGCAAAGAACCACTTTTGGTGCTATATAGCACCGTTTGTTTTTAGAGTGCTATCAATAAGTCGGCCCGTGGGTCGGGTGCACCGCCGGGCCAGGGAGTGTCCCACATTGTCCCTCAGAAACACACCTCTTGTCCCCCCTTGGGCTTATTAGCAGGTGGTCACCCTACGCAGAACACATATTTTGAAAAAAAGGAACCACACACTTGACCCCACGAACACTTATTTTGAATTATCGCCCCTCGGTTGAGCAGTCACGAGCCGCCATAGGTACATCTCTGACGTTTATAACAAACCAAACCATTTGAAAATCAGTAGAAAATTGAGCAGATTATGGTCATTTAAAAAGTACACCCACCATTTAAACACAATGCTACGAGTCAGCGAGCCGACAGAGACAAGATGGCCGCCAGGTGCAGACGTCGACCTCCATTGGCCGACCTCCAATAGCCTTTATTATGCATGTTTATGATAAAAACTACTGTATGCGGGAAATGTATGTAAAATTGTTGTTATACCATGCTACAGTGAATGCATGTTTGCAGGAATTTCCCATGATAAATTATGGGAATATTTCAAATTTGACACAGACAATCATTTTGACAGTGATTATAGTTGTGTGTACATGTTACATATTTTTATAAAATATGTAAAAAGTATATATTTTTGCAAAAATACAACATGTATTTATGAGTGTGTGTATAAATATATTAGATATTAGATATACTTAGATCTAAGTATATCTATGAGTATAGGCAAACACTGGCTCTTTAAAACATTTTGTGTGGCCTGAGTTTTCTCACATGACCATGGAATTATCATGCAGGGTGATCCGGGGTCAAGTGAAGGTGCCATCCCCGAGCAGCCAACTGGAAAGCTCAGAGTTCAGGGGTCATGGAAAATATGCTTGACTGGTTGACTTGTCATACAAATCAAATTCACTACTAGCTGTGCTGTTCTTGCTGTTTAATCTGATCTAGCCTATTAACAGAGCAGACTTCTACAGTACAGCGCTTCTACAATATGTCTATATTTTAACGTTTAACCTTTCTATTAAGAGCTCCCCACAGATAAATACTTGGTTTAAACGATCCGTTGCTACAGTGATTTTAGTGTAACTTTCTATTCCCTCTGTGACTTTGACCTTGTCTTCCACCAGCATTTGTACGACTGTGATTTATCTGTTAGATTAATTTTGTTGGCTGCATTGAAATTTGTTTAAGATAGGTCAAAGATGATAAATTGAAGGAAAGATAAAGGGTAGCGGAGGACTGGATAATTGAAAGTATTTCATTTGCATGAAAAATACTGTCTATACAGCTTAAATGACGTATGCTTATGGCTTATACATGGTCTGCAACAGTGTTCACAATTAATAGCGTGTTAAACACGACAGTCGATAACTTTGCTTGATAGTAAACCAGCATTGCAGATGAACTAACTGCAGCCGCATAGGGAACACATCTTTAGGAGATTGTGAATTTTAATAAAATCAATAAGTGATTTCTTAAAGCTCTTAGCTAGCTTGTTTTTGTTATTTTCAGTTTTGCATGCCCTACAAAGAGTAAGAGCTCTACAAACACAAAGCGTATCATTTGTCAGAACTACAGAAGAAGATAAACTCAGAGCACTGTGAGATGTTGTGCATGAGTATCAATATTTTATTATCTTGTCAACCACTTGCAGAGGTGTAACAAAAACATCCAATGTGTATAGTCTCAACTGTATTTGATTTATTTAAAGTTTTAAGAATATTCAGTATTGTATTATTAATGTATTTCTTTTTTCAAATGCTGTTTGTTTAAAATAATCTTACAACAATTTTGATGAATTAGCCAATCTATCCGTATCAGCACAGACATTTTGCATTGCATCCTAAGTAAACACTATTACTAAAATACAGTAAATTGTTTTAAATTACCAAGGCATGTTTTTTTCCTTTTCAAGGCATGAAATATCCTTAAAGAGCAACTATGGTCCGATTCAAGATTTAACATTTCCTTTGGTGTGTATCGTATTTTCCGGACTATAAGTCGCACCGGAGTATAAGCCGCATCATTCAAAAATGCATCATTAAGACAAAATAACATGTATAAGTCGCAGTAGACTATATGTCGCAGTGGAAAATACGTCGCGTTTATTTAGAAAATAATTTCACAAGCCAAAGAACAGATAATTAACTCATTCACCACCAGCCTTTTTGAGAAAAGTTGCCCACCTGCATTTTTGTGATTTTAACAAAATTTTCACAAAATTCCTTGCAGGAAAAATCTTTTTCTATAAATGTATAAACATACAAATTATATCAAATTAAAGAACACACCCTCTGCTTTCAAACAAACAATAAACAAACAAACAAAATGGGGAAAAAAACTTTTCATTATATATTTACTTTTTCTACTTAATGTAACCACTGAAATATGGATATTTCTCTTCAAAAATACAACATTTTGAGCAAAAAGCTTAAAAAATTGCGTTTTTGTAAAGGAATTTATGTTAGAGATCAGACTCAGAATGACTATCAAACATAAAGGCAGTTAAAAAAAATCATTAACTCTTTTTAACTTCCGTTTTTGATAAATTCGATTTGGCGCCATCTGGTGGATAAAAGCGGTATTACACTTTCACTTTGAAATTCGTCCAAAAAGGCATATTTATTAGTTAAATATGAACTCATAAATGACGAGATAACTCGTCAATGGCGGTGAATGAGTTAATCTGGAAAGGCGAGTCATTCAACTAAACAATAGCAGACAGAACAGAAGGCTGAATAAATATCTGTACGTTAAAGTAATATTATCAATTATTTAAACGATAAACCATAGCATACAGAATTGAAGGTTAAATAGGCTAAATTAACCAAGCAAGCCAACTAGCGTGAAGTTTCGCATACTCGTCATTCCACAGAATCCATTGAATTACATAAATACAGGAGCAGCATATAGCGAACTCTTGTGGCTGTTGACGGTAATGTTGTCTCTTGCCTCATAAATGTCAAAATTAATTCATACTGACTTACAAGGCGAACCTGACTCTAACTGTTGGTTTACACCAAACGCGAAGCGTGCAATCGCATCGCGTTGCTCGCTCTAGATTACTCACGGTATTTAACGTGGTGTTATGCGAATTTTTCGCTCGAGTTGAATATTTTCAATTTCGCGTTTGAGGCGAATAGCGCGTATTTTCAGGGCAAGTGCGCCGCCCATATCGCGTCATTCGCATCGCCCCACGCAAGTACGCGTTTGATTGTGTCTTTGCATTGACTTTGTATGTAATCTACTTGCGCAAATTGTTAAACTCGCATCTGTTGTAAACCCACAGTAAGACGCAGCACCAGCCAAGATATGAAAAAAAACGCGGCTTATAGACCGAAAAATACGATAAGTGTATATTAGTACATGTTAACGATAAGCAAAAGGTACAAATTCCAAAGTAAACGATGACGCGAATTATCATCTCCAACGTAAATCTCTTTTCTTGGACTGCAACAAACACACGGATTATAGGCAACAGTTTACTTCCTGGGATTGGTGATGTAGACAAGACCGACATTATCATAATTCCTCTCGCTTTGACTCACAGCCTGTAAGTTAACTCCTGTTAGCATTGCAAGCGAATCTTTCAAACATGGTAAGGAGCGTCATATTTCCTTTTGACATCAGAGGTATTCAGGCCAATCACAATTTACAGATTAGCTGGCCAATCTTTTCAAATCCGTGTTTTTTAGGAAGAGAGGGAAATCTGGAGCTACAAAAATGCACTGTATGTGAAAAATAATGTTTTTTTACGATAAACCACGGGAACACATTGTATTATACCAAATACACAAAATAATGTTTTTAGCAATGAAATAGGTGTACTTTAACATAGCATAGTTATGTATTTACATACTCATTCCCTGTCATATTTTATTTTAGTGATTGAATGCTTTTACTCAATCACAGCAGGGTGTGGAAGTGATACAATGACTTGTGCCATGTAACAAAAATATATCTTTTTAATAATGCAAAACACAGTTTCATGCTCAGTAATAAATATTTATGGCTGGCACGTTACGTCAATTTAAAGGGGTCACAGCGTGAAAATCTGACTTTTTTCATGTTTAAGTGCTTTAATTGGGTCCCCAGTGCTTCTATCAACCTAGAAAACGTAAAAAAGAAAAACCCAGTAAACTTTGTTTTGGTAAACCATTCTCTGCAAGCATGTGAAAAATTAGGTCATTCAGATTTGGCCTGTTTTGTGAAGGAGGTAGTAAGTCTTGTAACAATAATACCTCCCCTTAATCTGCACTATCCAACCACGGCACCGCCATTTTAGTGCAGAGAGAAAGAGAAAGAAAACAAATATTGACAGCACAATTGTGTTTCAATTTCAATAAACCTGCATTATTGCGATCAGTGTTTGCATTTCATCAGCTCATTTGCATTTTAAAAGACACACCCAAAAATGGCACATTTTTGCTCACACCTACAATGTGGCAATTATAACGTGCTATAATTATCTGTGGGGTAAAACTAATTACTTATTTTACATCTTAAAATGTGAAATGTACCATAAGGTTCATTTTGCCCCTGATGGTCATATTCACAACAGCCTGATCTCACAAAATTCGTGAAATAGTCATGCACTATTTTGCTCAGTTTTGCGTGACATTGCCACATATTTTTATCAGTTTACGTGCCCCTGCCACAACTTTCTTTTCCGTGACAGTTTCACGCATTGGTTACTCACCTGTTTTTCCTATTTTCTTACAATTGTTGCTTCGGTTTGGGGTTAGAACAACTTTCTGTGGCATAAGATGGCATCCTTACCCAAACCCAACTCTAACCCTAACGTCAGACGACAATGGTTTAAAAAGCATACGAAAAAATAGTATAGATGGTTTCATCGGACGCACGTGCGCTGACGTGATACACGTCTGGATTCGAACTTTACTTCCGGTTTCTTTTTTTTATGGTTTGACTAACTGATCTCCTGAACAAATGCCTCGTCGAAAATAACAAATATTTTGGTTTCCTAGGTAATCTATGTGTTGTTTTTTGCTTGTTCTATAAATAAACTACGTTTAAAGAACTTTGTTGTTATTTATTCTTAGCGGAGTTTACCGGAAGGTACGTGTGGACCATGACAGCCGCTTGTTTATGTTGTTACTGCTGAAACCGTCTATAAACCAATACTTTGTATTGGTCTTAACGCAAACAGCAAATCTAACCCAAACCGAAGCGGCAATTGTTTAAAAATAGGAAAAACAGTTGAGTAACCAATACATAAAACTGTCACGAAAAAGTAAATCGTGGCAGGGGCACATAAAATGGTGGAAATACGTGACAATGTCACGCAAAACTGAGGAAAATAATGTGTGACTATTTCACGGAAATTTGTGAGATCAGGTTGATTCACAAACTGTGAGACAAATAAGGGGTACAAAACCCACTTGTGCGGGCCTTCGGAAACTTCAATAACATTTAAATACTGTGACATTTACAATAAATGTAGCTTGTAGCTGCAGTATGTAGTGTTTGCCACTCTATCGCCATCTCTGGTTGAAACATAAAATTGCAGGTTACTTTCGATTCTTTTAAAGGTCCCATTCTTTCTGTGTTTTTGAAGCTTTGGCTGTGTTTACAGTGCACAATATAACATGTGTTCATGTTTGACGTGTAAAAAACGCGGTTTTTCACACAATTTACTGTATGGCGCTATTTTCACTGTCCTAAAAACGGTTTGATGTCTTCCTTGTTCTATGAAGTCCCTCCTTCAGAAATACGTATCGAGTTCTGATTGTGTTGCTGGTTTAGTGTGTTGTTATTCGACAGCAGTTTAGCTTGCCGTTAGCTTAGGTGACGACTGACGTATTCCTGTGGGCGGAGTTTAGTCAAAAAACTGTTCTATTGACGTCATTAAAGCAGGAAGTAGATGGCTGTAGTCCAAACCGGCCGTTCGCTGTAGGCTTTGAAAGGCAAATTATGTTAAAAAAAAACTATCACCTGGCAGTTAACTTTGAGCTTTATCATTTTACAGCTATTATTTATGCTATTATAGCAACATTACACACTAACTTAGGTTTAAAAAATGGGATCAGAAAGAGCGTGACCTTTAAGTGTATTGAAAAACATCTATTATTTACCAGAAAATCCGACCTGGCATCTCAACATATACAGTAAATCATTGTTATAAGCTCGCCGTTGTGAATTGGGGTAAGGTAAGGTGACTGTTTTCAACACTAATTGTTTATGTACATGCTCGCTATCTGATTTTTTTACTTTAACCAAGAAAGGTTATGCAGTGCAGTGTTTATTTCTCCCATCTTATTACCTCTTCAGTCTAGAAGTGTTTTGAATGCACTTCAAAAGAGCAAATATATAAGCTTAGTCTCAGATGGAGGTCTGCATGAATGTACGAGGTTATAACATCTTGTTATTTACAATCTTTTTAAGCTGGCCAATTTCCTTGCCCTTGGCAGTGGACGGGTCTGTGGGTCTCTCCGGCTGAACCCAAGGCCTGCCGGTCATTCATCTCCTCGTGGGCAGCTAATGCGGAGGAGTCGCTAGAGCGAAAAGCTGTCGGGGCTGTTTTTCATTCATCGCCCTTTTTTCCCGCATACATTTCAATTAGAGGGGTTTCAGGACGCTCCTGATCCGCCAGGGAAGGTCTGGCAAAGCCATCGTTTAATACTCCCATCTGTAAGATAAATATTAGCCCCATCACCGCTCCTATCGATTCGCGCTGAGGTTAAAAGCTTTAAGGACCTTGGCTTCGATACGGGCCGCTTGACAACTTCCCTACACCCCCACGGTCAGATCGCACTGAGGTCCGACCCAGACGGTTGAATTCTGCCGCTTGATTTCTTCCCCCATATGTGATTAAATGTTGCCTCTTTCCCGTCACCTCAACCTTAACCCTGGACCTCTCCGCTCCCAGGTCACTTAACCTTGAACCCAATTACAAGATAAGGTTACTTAAAGGTGACCCTCGCTTTGCTTTACTCAGCTAATAGGACGGACGAGAAAAAGGCCGGCGCAGCTGATACGCTTCTAGCTAATTCACAGGGGTTGACAAAGGTCGTCCTCTAGCCATAAAGAAGAGCTTCGATCTATCATGCAAAATGAAATTCAGCAATACACGGAGACAGCAAGGCAAAGAGCCAGACATGCGACATTTTTAATGCATTACAGTTAACTTGAAGTGTTAACAGTCATGCACTACCAAAGTGCACGTATTAACTCGTTTGTCATTGGCTTGGATATTTCACATAGATGAGCAGATTTTTTTAGTACAGCACTTTTCATTTTATTAAAGCCCATTAAACAAACAGTTCACCCAGTGTTCGAATTGAGGGGGGCTGGGGTGGCCCCGGACCCCCTATATAGCACAAAATTGGGGGTGTCCCATATTGAAATTAAATTTAAAACTCTCGTGCTGTTCCGTCACAAAGTGATACTGTCCATTATTTGTTCCAATTTTGCAATGAACTAATCCAAAAGATTTCTGTCTGAAATAAATGTAAACTCTTAAGTGCGCCTCACACTGTTTTCCAGAGTAATTGACAGATTGTTAAATTTAGGATTGAGTTGGAGATTTAAAAAATATTCTTTTCAAACTGTTTTTCACATTAATTTGAGTGGTAAAAATGGTAAGGGTTTGAGTTAAGGGTAATTTGGGCTTTCTTTGATTAAAATGTTGATCCAAGTCCAACAAAAAATGTTGATCCAGGATCACATCTTACTTTTTGAAGTTCCAGCGACCTTATGAAGGTTGTTGGTGGGGCTTAGCTATAGGGGATCCCCCAAAATCTTAACATAATTCGAACAATGAGTTCACCAAAATTATTTACTTACCTGTGTGTCATTCAAATTTTCTGCATTAATTTTGTTGTGGACATAGATCTTGATGTCATGGACAGTATGGGTGATTCTCACGAAAACTTGGTTTTAAAAATGTCAAGCATGAAAATGTAAAAAGTGCTTAAACTTACTTTTTTTCCCACCAGACATTGAAAAACAAAGTCTGGAGTAAATGGGAACATTACTTTAAAAACGTTTACTTATCATTTAACACTTTTTGTAACATAATTAAAAAAATTAGTCCTAAAAAATCTCATTACCGCAACAGTCAGAAAACATCAACACTGACATATTTTCAAAATTACATGACAAACCTGAAAGAACATAATTTGGAGATTCTGCACATGCATTTAAAATCAAAGTATTATGCTTCTATTAATTAAATTAACATTTAATAAGCATCTGTTGCGGTAATGATAATCAAAATGTCGTGTAAGCATTCTGACAAGACAATATTTCAAATTAACTGTAAAAAAAATGATCTTACCTGGTAGCCATCTTGAAGTAACTGGTCCATGTGCTTGGTCACTCAAAATCTAACTTTATTAAAATTCTGTATGTGTGCTTAAACTGTTCTCAAAAAGTGTTGCGGAAGATGAGAACATCAGGCATGGACACATCATTTTCCTCATTTTTCTTCATTATTATTATACATGAATATTCAGTAAATTTTTTTTTGTCATCTAAAGTAGTCTAGCAGAACATCCATTTATTTATTTATTTTTTTTCTTAATATTTTTGTGTTAATTTGATTAAATTACAACATAACGCATGTTCAAACACAGCCGGACACATTGCGGTACTGAGAATTTCAGCAGAAAATGAGATAAAATGTACAATTATAAATTCTTATGTTGAAATCACACATTGTGCAAGGTAGAACACAGTATTGTGTTAATTCTGATGCTTTTTAATGTTACTATATTACACATTTTAAAGCTAAAATCATTAGTGCCGTGGTGTTTCAATGGTTTCGTGAGAATCACCCGTATACACTATTAAAATGACAACATGATCTCATGGAAAGTCGTGCTATAGTCATGCAAAATTTGATTAATTTATTCGTGTCCATGGCACGAAATTCAGATTTTTCGTGCCTTGAGCACGAATGTCTTTTTTGTGACAGTAACACAAATTTCTATAAATAGTTTCTCATGTCCGCGGCATTACTTTTTTTCGTGTCATTTTATGTATTGTTTCCTTTTTTTAAATCATTGTCGCTTGGGGTTGGGGTTAGATTTGCAGTTTGGGTTAGGATGTCTAAAAATGTAACAGAAAGTGATTCTAACCCCAACCCCAAGCAACAATGGTAAGAAAATAGGAAAAAAGTATGAGAAAACAAGACTTAAAATGAAACGAAAAAGAAAGTCGTGCAATGGACACGAAAACTATTTATAGAAATTCGTGCAAGTGACACGAAAAGTCATTCATGCTCAAGTGACAAAAAAGCTGAATTTCGTGCCATGGACATGAATAAATTAATCAAATTTTGTGACTATAACACAACTTTCTGTGAGATCAGTCTGTAAAATAATTTTGAGGAAGTTGTTGAGGAACCATAAATAGTTCTTCTATCACATCACTGTGAAGAACATTTAAGAATTTTTTTAAACGGTGACTAAACAGTCACCTAAAAAAATATGTTGCACTTTAAAAAAAAATGAAGGTGCTACCCCTGCGGAAAAAAACAATAAAACCATTATTGGGAATTGTATTGGTACTAATGGAATATGGCCCAAAACACACTACAGTGTATTGGTTTTTGTTGGTCTCTAATGGTATGTATTGGTTCTATTGGTTCTGTGTATTGGTTCTAATGGAATATGTCCCAAAACAAACTACAGTGTAGTGGTTTTAATGGTAAAAGCTAATGGTTCCTATTGGTATTTTAATGGAAACCATTAGAATCTTTTGTAATGGTTTTATTGTTTTTTCAGCAGGGACAAAAGGGTTATTTAAAGCGATGTCATAAAAACCATTTTTGGTTCTCCAAAAAAACAGTCAAAGATTCTTAAAACAAGCACTTCTTTCTTTGCTTTCTTTACTTTTTTTAGACTGTAAACATTTACAAAGAAATGTTCTTCAGATGTCAAAGGTTTTTTAAGGAACCATTTAGCCAAAACCATTTTGGTTCTTCTATGGCATCATGAAGCACCTTTATTTTTAAGAGTAAGCAAATGCATTTCTCCTATCAGATCATCGTTGAGCCATATTTATATTAACAAACCAGTTATGTTTCATGTCATGCCTTTCATTTAGCAGTCATCTGTGTTCAAAGCGTTTTGCAGTGCTGTAATTGCAAAGACACTCCTAAAGGAACCTGAGGTTAAGTGTCTGCCTAAGGGCACAGTTGGATAGTGATGATCGTGATAACCTCTCTAGATCTTGAATCTTTAAAATTTAGATCTCGATCTAAATGACTGCTGCTTTAGACAGAGCTTTCAGGCTATGTGTGATCAGTTCAGATCCATTAACAAAAGATTACCACCATTCCAGGACAATAACAGAAGTATTTCGTGAAATTACTTCTTAATCAGTGACTAAACACAGAGAGCACAGGTGATGAACTAAACTACTTCAGTATTCATTTCTAGCTATAAGAACAAAGTAAATCTAATGATATCTGTTAACAAAAAGAAATAATTTTTTTCAATCCCAGCTATCAGTTACTAGGAGTTGCTGACATGTTTCAAAATAGTGTTATGTGTTAGGTAACAAGACAGTGATTCAAATAACATAAGGTTGGATTTGGTGACTTTCACACCCAACTCAGAAATCGAAATAAACATGAAGAAGATGAAGATGAAAAAAATTACTTTCATGCATCCAAAACACTCTTTATTCAATATCTTAACCAGAACACATCAAAACTTTTCACAAATTCACAGGAGATCTTCTGACAGTAAGAGAAAATGACCAAAAGCACATGTTGCCCGGCCCTGTATAGATATGCAAAGTAGCTGCGTTACAATTAACCCGCATTAGTTTTTGCTCCACCCACCCATACTGTACATAATAGTACCACCTGTAATGGTACATAATAGGACCTTCTAAAATCTAAAGGATACTAATTTAACCCCCCTTGCCGCTTGGGACTGTCTGAATGAATAGACCTTTTGCGAGTCGACGTCACAGTTACGTAACGCGTGCAATGTGGTGGCAGAAAAACAGTGGAAATGAATGAGACACGAGTGAAACGAACAATATAACTCACTAGAAAATGTCTTGTTGTGCTGTTGAGTGTCAGAATAGGAATGCCAAAATAGATTATCTTCATTTTTATAGTATAACGTCGTCAAAGACACCATTTGAAAATAAACGTAGGTGTTTATGGTTGCAATAAGCCCTCAACCGGACAGACTGGAGTGATGAAATCATCTGAAAATCTTTTAATAATTTGAGTAGAAAATAATTAGAGAAGATATCCGGTGTTCTGTCGAAGTCTGTTTTCTCTATGTGTGTCTTATAGCGTTTTTATCACGTTACATTTATAATTTATTTAGAAAGATTAAAGATTTGAATTAGTTCATAATATCAATAATATTACCATTTATTAAAGTTTTCATATTTTTTTAGTTTTCTATTACTTCTTTTTAACTTCTATCTTAGCCTATGTCTTCTTCCTGTTTGTTCTAAATTATGATGTTTACTAATAAATATATAAACACAGCACACACACACACACACAATGTAAAGTGTTAATAATATATATATATATAAGGAAGAAATTGAAAACAGGAAATTATGAAATATTTCATAAATGATATTATACAGAATACATGATAGTATTGATCTTATAAGTACTTCAGCGATTCATACTGTAAAAATAATTGATTTACCAATAAAGAACAATACACTGTAAAAAAATCCGTAGAAATTACAGTGTTATTGCAGCTGGGTTGCCGGTAAATTACAGTAGATTTAAATGTATGTTATTTACTGGCAAGAGTTGGTTCAAAGTTGAATAAATTTTAAATATTAACAAGTCTTATCTTTACAGAATAAAACTACAATAACAGCCTCATGCAAAGCATTCTGGGACACAGAAATCATCATCAAACTTTTTCTGTTTTTTGCTTCAGATTTTGTTTCCCAGAATGTTTTGCTTGATGCTGTTTTTCTAGTTTCATTCTGTAAAGACAAAGACTTGTAAATGTTTAATGTTCATTTAACTTTGAACAAAATGTTGCCAGTAATAACATAAATTTAAATCTACAGTAAGTTACCGGCAACTCAGCTGCAAATTTCTACGGAATTTTTTTACCGTGTACATATACATTACATACATGCACACATATCAGTAGCCAAGCCCTTTAAACTTTTAATTTATTTAAAAAATAAACGTAACTTAGTGAAACGTTATAAGAAACATTAGACTTAAGAGAAATATAGGGGAAACAGACTTCTACAGAACACCAGATCCATAAAAATCACAGATTCACGCTAAAACACTTCACACAGCTATTGCGGAGCTGTCACTTTCTGCCACCAGTTGGGCTCCGCCCACAAAAAACGTAATCTTTCTTTGCAAACACGCAAAAGGTCTATAGAGACAGAGCGCACCGCGTCATAACCTGAAAACCACGCCCACCGGGGGGAAAACAATCCAACCGTCTCCATTGATTTTGTATTGCGAGAGGCCACCTTCCTTGTCATTTTTGGCTTATAACAAAAACAGAATAATGCCTAAAAGCTGCTGTGTGACAATATGTACAGCTAACAAGCCAAAAAACCCAGAAATACGTTTTTATAAGCTGTCGACCTCAAAAAACGAGCGTTTAAAGACACAAAAGTGGAAAACAGGCAACTTTTCATAGTACTCATATTAGTAGAACTGCGTCCACTAGGGGGAAATGTAGTCGGCGATCCACTTTATTCTCCTTAAATGCTGGGTTTTACGGCTCGACAGCTTATAAAAACTTATTTCTGGGTTCTTTGGCTTGTTAGCTGTACATATTGTCACACAGCAGCTTTTAGGCATTATTCTGTTTTTTGTTATAAGCCAGAAATGACAAGGAGGCAGCCTCTTGCCATACAAAGTCAATGGAGACGGTTGGATTGTTTTCCCCCCGATGGGCGTGTTTTTCAAATTTGCATAACTGCGCTCTGTCTCTATTGCGAAGCTGTCACTTTCTGCCACCAGTTGGGCTCTGCCCACAAAAAAACGTCATCTCTGTTTGCAAACATGCAAAAGGTCTATACTGTCTGCAACTGAAGTGTGTAAACTAATCAAAACTCAAGTTAGATCTTCAAATAGGTCATTTGCATTTTGTGCAAGACAAAGATACTTGAGAAGCAAATCACACTGTGATGCCAAACCAATTTCTTCAAAACATCCATGTTCATAAACTATAGAAATGATAGCCATTGACAAAAAAAGACAGCAGTAATTCTCTCAAAACATAAACGTTTAGCAAAAACCTATGCAGAAAAAAACACCCGTCCATATAGCCAATGTGAAGCACTGCTGGTTGACAAAGTAAAACCAACATTGTTAGTGATGCCTGACTGCTTAATGCCAGAAAACAGTGAGAAAGGAGCGAGAGAAAGAAAGAGAGAGAGGAATACTGAGTGTATCCCTGCAGAATAGCCTGTTGACCGCTGGTTGAACCTTTCGCTGAACTGAGATTGAACCCTCAACTTGAGGAGCGCCGGTCACAGATCTCCCTGGGAGCTACAAACAGGGGCAGTCGGCCCCGGGACCAACACACAAGCCCTTAATACTCACACACAACACTCTTACACTACACACATCACACACTTTTCTCTCTTTTATCACACCTTTGCAATAGCAACACCGCAAACGTCTGTCATCGAACCTGAAGATCAAACACTAGGCGCTTTTTGTCAGTGAAACATCAAGGTGTGAGGGCATGCAACATCCAGAATTTAAACTTGAAATATAAAGAGCCGATGTCCATGAATGCACACAAACACGCACTTTATCGAGTATATATGCAACAGCTCTGTAACCCTCCCAGCATGTTACGCCCAGCCGGGCGATTGCAAAATGCAGCACATGGGTCATGGACGGGTCAGTGTCGTACATACCGTTCTTCTATCTACTTGGCATTCTATTGCAAATGTCTAAAGGGAGGGGACTTCGGGATGTTTAGCAGCGCGGACATTCTGAGGTGAAAGTCGAAATACTCGTAAGAGTCCCATTAGACATTTTTATTCTGCCTGAAATGGGCCAAATGTGAGCCCCAGGCTGGTTGAAAGGTAAAGTACAACGTATATGAAATGCACATGCTGGATTATTAGCACTAAACAGTGCGACGAGCACAGACATGTGACACAACATAACAAACGTTTTTCTTTAATCTTTGCCTCAAATGTAGTAGATTTGTGTGACCCTGGACCACAAAACCAAAGCGGGTATTTGTAGCATTAGCCAACATTGTAAGATTTTTCTTTTATGCCGAAAATCATTAGGATGTTAAGTAAAGATCATGTTCAATAAAGATATTTTGTAAATTTCCTACGGTAAATATATCAAAACTAGTGGATGCAATTGCTAAGGACTTACAGTTTTTGCCTATTGCTTACACACTTTTTGCAAAATTTGGCTCATTATGTCAAAACTCTACACACAAGGCACACAGACATAGCACTTGGAGATTAACAACTCACATCCATGCCAAAATGAAACACTGCAATCAAAACTTAGCACTCCTTTCTAAAAATGAAATTCTTGTAACAAAACCATACACACAAGCACCATTTGAATTACTCTTTCATATCACCAGCAACACACTGATCCGCTTTATATATAACACAGCAGTCTTTGTGGTTTTATTTTTATCGTAATTTTCTTAGACTCAGTCTTTAGTAAAACTCAAAAGTAGATTTGTTTAAAGATATATTTATTTGTTTAAATTTATTCAGTAATCAAACAAGAGTTTTTACCTTAAAAAAAAAAAACATTCTTAAAGGAATAAAGAAAAATAGAACCACAAGTCATCACATTTAGCCACAAAACAAAAGTAAAAAACAAAACAAATACTGGATAAACTGCTATTGTGGGGAAAAACACACTTGTTTTGTGTTTGTGTGCACATGTATGTGTGTGGTGGGGGCCTGGGGGGTCTTATGGATCCCTCCTTCTGTTCGGATCTGGCCACAAGACCTCGTCGACATCACAGGCGACATATACTTCACAGCACTACTCATTTTTGAATAGTACTGTACAGTAATACTGTAATATGATACAGAATCATGTGACACATACAGGAGTAGAAACTTGAAGATATACCTGTTCTCCAGTCGGAATGTTCTTAGTATTGACGCTACTGTGTAGCGACTGAGGTTAGGGTGGACTCTTTGCCCAGCCTCCCTCATAGATAGGCCATGATTTATGACATGGTCCACCAGAGTAGCCCTGATGTCATCCGATACACGTCTCCGCACTGGTCCTCGTCTTTGTCCTCTTCCATGTCCACGTCCACGTCCAACTCCTTTCTCTCTTTGTCCTACTCTTACTCTTAGGAGTGTTTCCGGTTTCACGCTGAACAGATCGTGCATCGGAGCTCCGTCGAGTTCTTCATCTAAAAGCCTTTTTTTTACTATCTTATTCCTATTTATATATTAAGTTTTACCTAGGAATACTTTACCGTGAGGATTATTGAGCAGTACTACCACGTGAAACTATTTATCACTAATAAACACCCACAGTGTTAGCATATAGCCCGCTAGCTTCAACAAACGCTGCCGACTGAAGCTAGCATTTTCCGATCTAATGGCGGATTCATCTGATATATGCTTTTCTGACCTGTCCTCGCCTGAGCGGGAAGCTACGAAGGAGTTGATCGGTTTGAGCAGATCCAACGCGAGCTACAGCGCCCACTTCACCATGTCTCCGGACGTCCACAAGCGACCGAGGAATGCGACAAACGAGTACTCCACGCGATGCAGCTTTACGGACCGTAAGCGAGTGAACGGAGACGCCATTGCCCAACATGAAAGCGATCGGGAAGCTGTGGAGGAGCCGCTGCCCGGCCTTCGCAGATTCAGCATGCCCAACATCACCCTGGACCCAGACGTTCGCAGGCGACTGAGGCGTACCACAACCAAACCCCCAACGCGATGCAGCTCCGCGGAGCGCGTTCGGGTAAACAAAGACGCCATCGCCCAGCATGAAAGCGGTAAGACTCCGCTTGTTATTGTAACATGTACTACTTGCTACATGTATAGTTTAGCTTCTGCCGTTAGCATAGATGGGTTTACATGCACTAAGTGTATTGAAGTATTAAGATTAACTGAGAAGGTTGCTGAACTAGAATCGCGCATCCGAACGCTAGTTGAGGATAGCAAAACCGCTAACGTTACTGTTGTAAATACTGTATCGAGCGAAAAGACTAATGGCTCGGTTCCGACATCAGATGCTAATGTAAACATTACAAACAATGTATCGAGCGCACATAGTGTTCCGACATCAGATGCTAATGTAAACATTATAAATACTGTATCGAGCGCGCATAGTGTTTATCATAATACACATGGCTCGGTCCCGACATCAGAGTCAAGTCGGCGGTCTAACTGGGTGACTGTCAGGCGGCATAGTCATATACGGCGTCCATCTAAGACCCATAACGTTACGGTACTTTCTAACAGATTCGATCCCCTAAGGAATACACTAGCTGAAACACCTGTTAAAAGTGCCCTGGTCATTGGAGATTCTATACTCAGGAACACTAACATTGAGGCACCAAACACCCTAGTCGACTGTATACCGGGAGCCAGAACGTCTGACATTAGATCCAAACTTAAAGTGCTGGCTAATGCTAAACGGAAGTTTTCTAAGATTGTTATTCACGCCGGAACAAATGACACCAGACTCCGACAGTCGGAAATCACCAAAGATAATATTAAGGAGATGTGTGAAATTGCAAAAACAATGTCAGACAATGTAATATGCTCTGGTCCCCTCCCCGCCTACCGGGGAGATGAAACACATAGTAGATTAGTGTCTCTCAATGGCTGGATGTCAAAGTGGTGCCCTCAGCATAATGTAGGGTTTATAGACAATTGGAAGCATTTCTGGGGTAGACCATTTCTCCTAACCCGAGATGGCCTTCATCCGACATCAGAAGGAAGTGCTATACTCACCAGAAATCTGATTAATATTCTTAATTCTGATATAGTATGACTATCCAGGGCCCAGGTCAGGAAACAGACGGATCAGCTTAACTGTCCGTCTGTTAGCTGGCATGATATGTCTAGATCACATATATCCCAGAACTTCGAGTCGATCTTACCAGAATATCAACACATTTCAACTGTATCTGTTCCCCGAACAAGCAAATACAGAGCACCGCTTGCCACATCACGTACAAATTTGACCAACATAAAATTAGAAAACAATACATTACAAGATGAACCTCGAATGTTAAAATTCGGCCTTCTTAACATTAGATCGCTTACCAATAAAGAACCTATTGTTAATGAAATAATTAATGACCAAAACTTAGATGCACTCTGTTTAACAGAAACCTGGCTTAAAGCAGACGACTACATTAGTTTAAACGAATCCACCCCACAAGACTATTATTATAAACACGAACCTAGGTTAAAGGGGAGAGGGGGTGGTGTAGCTACAATATACAACAAAATTTTTAAAGTAAACCAAAAATCTGAACAAAAATTTAAATCATTTGAACTAATGTTGTTAAATATGGAAATAACTGATCGTAACCACAAACAGCTCTCTTTTGCCTTAGCTACAATCTATAGACCTCCGGGCCACCATGCAGATTTCCTTAAAGAAATAGCAGATTTTCTGTCTGAGCTTGTAGTCACTGTAGATAAAGCTCTTATCGTTGGTGATTTTAATATTCATGTGGATAACCATAAAGATGCATTAGGACGTGCGTTTATGGATGTTCTAAATTCTCTCAATATTAGACAAAACGTGACAGGGCCAACGCATACTCGTAAGCACACATTAGACTTAATTCTGTCACTCGGGCTTAATATTAATGACATCAAAATATCACCTCAGAGTGATGCAGTTTCTGACCATTACCTTGTGTCATACACTGTACTTCTAGATAGGATCACTCAATCCACAACATGCTACAGATTAGCCAGAACAATAATTTCCACCACTAAAGATAGCTTTATTAGCACTCTTCCAGACCTGTCCCAAATTAAACATGCAGATAACTGTGATGATCTAGATATTGTAATAGAAAACCTAAACAATGTCTGTTCTAACACATTGGATGCCGTTGCTCCCATTCGAAAAAAGAGAATCAAAGAAAAGCCGCCAGCTCCATGGTATGATCATCACACCGCAGCTCTTAAAAAGGCAACTAGGAAAATGGAAAGAAATTATAGAAGCACAAAATTAGAAGTATGGCGTGCAGCATGGAAAGATAGTGTTAAACACTACAGACAGGCTATTAAAACCGCCAGATCTACCTATCTTAGCAAGCTTATAAATGAGAATCATAATAACCCTCGTTTCCTCTTTAGCACCGTTGCAAAACTGACTAGAAACAAAGAACAAACAGAAACCAATAGTAAACTCCAACACAATAGTAACGACTTCATGAACTTCTTTTCTAACAAAATTACGGCTATAAGGGAAAACATCGTAGCTACACAGGCAGCCACCACTCTACCCGTTAGTTCACTTAACACTAGACTACCACACGAACATCTTGATTCATTTAAACCTACTACAATAGAAGAGCTCTCTAAACTAGTAACGTCATCCAAATCATCGTCCTGTATATTAGACCCCGTTCCCACAAAACTACTTAAAGAGGTATTTCCTGTAGTGTCAACCCCGGTTCTAAATATCTTTAACTCATCGCTAGAAATAGGATACGTTCCAACATCTTTCAAACTAGCAGTTATTAAACCGCTGATTAAAAAACCACAGCTTGATCAGGGAGAGCTTAATAACTTTAGACCAATCTCAAATCTCCCTTTTCTTTCGAAAATATTAGAAAAGGTAGTGGCAAGCCAGTTACGCACATTTTTGACAAATAATAGTACATATGAAAAGTTCCAATCAGGATTCAGGCCCCACCATAGCACAGAGACAGCGTTGCTTAGAGTTACAAATGACCTCCTATTAACATCCGATCGTGGTGAAATCTCAATTCTTATATTATTAGACCTTAGTGCAGCCTTTGACACAATAGATCATACAATCTTACTCAATAGACTAGAAAACTACGTTGGTATCAGTGGTCAGGCGCTAGCATGGTTTAGGTCGTATCTAACCAATCGCTATCACTTTGTTTATGTAAACGAGGAAGAGTCATATCACTCCCTGGTTAAATACGGTGTACCGCAGGGATCGGTTTTAGGTCCTATCCTGTTCTCGTTATACATGTTACCTCTAGGAGACATTATCAGGAAACATAACATAAGTTTTCACTGCTATGCGGATGATACCCAGCTTTACATCTCCTCACATCCCAGCGAAACACACACGTTTTCTAAGCTAACAGACTGCCTTAGCGATGTTAGTGACTGGATGGCACACAACTTTCTTAAGCTGAACTCCAATAAGACAGAGATACTTATTATTGAACCGAATCGCTACAAACATAATATGTCAGATTACACGTTGCACATAGATGGCTGCACTGTGGTGCCATCTTCCACGGTAAGGAACTTAGGTGTGATGTTCGACAGCAACTTATCCTTCGATAGTCATATCGCCAACGTCTGCCGTACAGCTTTCTTCCACCTTAGAAATATCTCGAAAATACGCCATATACTGTCTACATCTGACGCAGAGAAGCTTATCCATGCTTTTATGACCTCTAGAATAGACTATTGTAACTCGCTACTCGGGGGATGCCATGCAAATCAAGTAAACAAGCTTCAGCTAGTTCAAAACGCTTCCGCAAGGGTACTTACTCGATCTAAAAAGTACGACCACATAAGCCCAATTCTGGCATCTTTACACTGGCTACCAGTTAAATATCGCATACAATTTAAAATATCACTACTCACCTACAAAGCTTTAAATGGCCTAGCACCCTCATATCTTAGAGAATTACTATCAGAATACAACCCATCACGCACACTACGGTCACAAAATTCTGGTCTCTTGATTATCCCTAGACTATCAAAAGTGTCTAAAAGTGGAAGGTCATTTTCCTACTTAGCCCCTAAGCTCTGGAATGATTTACCAACCGATGTCCGAGAATCAGACACAGTCGATAATTTTAAATCTAGACTTAAAACTTTTCTCTTCAACAAAGCATTCGCATAATTTGTCTAGTAAAAGTACTTAACTCGAAATAGTTATTTGTACCGAACAAAGCACTCGCGGTCATAAAACAGACCAACCAAATAAATAAATAAAAACCTTATCTTAACGTATAGTCGGATTGCGATTTTGGAACTTTCGTGTTCTTGTGAATAGTATGCCATACAAACCCGTTTGCCACTGATCGTGCATTAACGGCGTCAGTGGGGCATCCAGCCTTAGTCAAACGGGTTGGCACGTATGGTTGGGTTGGGCTTTTGGCGCTTTCTTTATATTGCGAATACTATGCCATACAGACCCGTTTGCCACTGAACCTGCATTAACGACGACAGTGGGGCTTCCAGCCTTAGTCAAACGGGTTGGCACGTATGGTCGGGTTGCGATTTTGGCGCTTTTTTGTGTCTTGTGAATAGTATGCCATACAGACCCGTTTGCCACTGAACCTGCATTAACGACGACAGTGGGGCCTCCAGCCTTAGTCAAACGGGTTGGCACGTATGGTCAGGTTGCGATGTTGGCGTTTTCTCATGATCTTGTAAATAGCATGCAATATAGACCCGTTTGCCACTGAACCTGCATTAACGACGACAGTGGGGTTACAGGCCTTAGTCAAACGGGTCGACAGGTTTCATTTTCTCTTTCTCTTAAAAATCAGAAGGTGACCCTTAGTTACCATATATACCGTCGCAGTGGGCCCCCAATTTGCAAAATCCTCAACTGTGGATAATATAATTATGCCGCAATAGTTAGTCTGTCTGAAACTAAGCTGATTAAACCACATCACTGTGTGACACTTGCATTACATGTGAACGGCCCCTACGCTAATATGATTTTGTTTTTCTCTCCCTGTCCTGTCCTCGACCCTGAGGACAATGGGACAAACAGACCCAGTTCCGGTAGATGTGAAAGTCGACTCACCTCTGATCTACTGGTCGTCCATCACTGTGATGCCCAGCTGATGCCTGACCAACGACCACCGGCAGAACCCGCTTAAACCCCGCTTAATCCCCGCTTAATCTCCTTATCCGTCTATATGTGTTTATATACATATATATCTCCCAAGGGTTTTTCCCTCCTAGGACTTTTTATTTTTTTTTCCTCGGCTCAACAACCCGGGGTTTTTGTTTTTTTTTCTCCTAGGGGGTTTTTTACCCCGGGGAGGTAGCCTGCTTGGGCTTAATTTAGCATCTTCTCCTAGACGTTACATTAGTAATACGCTCGTTCATAATGTCGAGTCATAGCCTCAGCAAATTTGACAGCTTATGCTATTGTGTATTATGTTGTACTATCTGTCATTTTTCTGTGCTTTTACTGCTTCTATTAATGTAAAGCTGCTTTGAAACAATTGAGTATTGTGAAAAGCGCTATATAAATAAAATTGAATTGAATTGAAATTGAACTCGCATTGCCTCCATGCTTGCAAAGTTCTCAGAATGTCTTACCTGAGGCCTATTTGTAGTGCTAAGACTCAGACCGATTGGTGTTCTGTTTTCTGTACAAGTGTATTCAGGTCTGTATGTAAGTGCCTATAATTGCCAGATGACTTTTGCATTTTGAACAGAGTGTTTTCCCAATGATAATAGGTGATTTCGTTTTTGAAAAATGTGTCTAATGTAAGAAAACGTGTGTAGTATTTCGCAATAAGTGTGCTACAGAATTGCAAACAAAGTGCAAAGTTGACAATGTGTTTAAGCTATGGTTACACTGTGTTTAAGCATATGCTACAAGAAGTTTAGGTATTGAGGCTTTGGTCTAAGCATTCGGATTTAGTGTGTAAGCAATAGGCAAAAACTGTAATATGGATAACTTTAAAGGTGATTTTCTCAATATTTTCTCATCAAATAGTTGTATCTTGGCTAAATATTTTCATATCCTAACAAATGTAAAGCATATTTATTCATCTTTTATTGATGAATAAATATCAAACACATTGAACCTTATAACTGGTCCTGGGTCACAAGTAAGTTTTTGCATCTTAGTGATCTTTTTTTTAGTAATTATTAATTTTTCATTCAAATTATAGTTTTTTTTTAACAAATGTATCACTTTTATCACTACTGTATATTCTCATATCTGTAATTTATTATGTAGGAGGAAGTGGGGCACAAATTAACGCAGGGTTAATTGTAACACGGCTAATTTACATATTTCTACAGGGCCGAGCAATGTGTGCTTTTGATCTTTTTCTCTTACAGAAGATCTCCTGTGAATTGGTGAAACGTTTTGATGTGTTTTGGTTAAGATATTGAACAAAGAGTGTTCTGAGTTGGGTGTGTAAGTCACCAAATTCAACCTTATATTATTTTAATCACTGTCTCTTGTTACCTAAAACATAACACTATTTTGAAACATGTAACTGATAGCTAGGATTAAAATCATTTTTACACAACAGGGTTAGTTGTCACACATTAAGCCTCAGGTATACAATGATAATAAAATGAAAAAAATGTAAAAGCTATTTATCAAAATGATAACTTTTAATACAATTACAGGAAAATATATCACAATCATGATTTTTTTTGTCTTAATTGTGGAGCCCTTTTAAAAAATGTATTTATATGCATTGATGCATAATACAAGAATGTTAGATAAAGGATCATGGATGGATGAATGTATAGATATCTATCTATTATAGGCAGATATATAAATAATATCCACCTTCAGTATATAGACAGAATTGTATTAAATTATTTGTGTTTAAACTAAATGCTCTAGCAGGTGTTACAACAAACCCTCTGTTTGTTACAATGAACCCCACCTATGGGGTGTTGTAAAGTTTACACTCCTGTAACTTTAATTGTGTAATTGTATGATAATTGAATTAGTTGTCGGTTGAGTCTTAATTTCCACTTATGGTCGAGTTGCAATTTTGGCTTTTTCCCATGATCTTGAGAATAGTATATCATACAGAACCATTTGCCACTGTACGTTAGTATTAATGACGGCAGTGGGGCCTCTGGCCTAAGTCAAACGAGTTTCTGTTTTAAAGATCATATGGGGGGCCCCATACATAGACTCGCCCTGGGCCCACAAATTTTCTAAAACCATCAACTATATGTAATACACTTAACCAGCAATAGTTAGCCTGTCCGGAACCGAGCTGACTAAAACCACATCACTGTGTGACACTTGCCTCTCATGTGAACGGCCCCTACGTTAATAAGATTTTGTTTCTCTCTCCCTGTCTCGTCCTCGATCCCGAGGACAATGAGACAAACAGATCCAGTTCCGGTAAATGTGAAAGTCGGCACACCTCTGATCTACTGACTGTTCTTCAACGTGATGTCCAGCTGATGCCTGACCAATGACCACCGGCAGACCCCGCTTAATCTCCTTATCCGTTTCAATGTATATATATTTTTCAACCCGGGGAGGCAGCCTTATTGGGCTTTACTTCTATACGTTACATTAGTAATACGTTCTCTTATAATGTTGATTTATAGCCGCAGCAAATTTAGCTGCTTGTGCTATCGTGTATTATGTTGTGCTATCTGTCGATTTTCTGTGCTTTTCACTGCATCTATTATGTAAAGCTGCTTTGATACAATTACCAAATTGTGAAAAGCGCTATATAAATAAAATTGAATTGAATTGAATTGATAATGGTTGATCCCACAAACAAACTTTAAGTGTTCATTTGTAGCAGAGTTGAGTGTGTTGATTGTGTAAAAAATGATTAATCGAACTTAAATATTTTTGAGTTGCCCCGCTCTCCCCTATCATAAATGTCAAAAATAATAACACTTTACTTTGTTAAGTTATGTTTCAAATTTATTTTACTAATGCACCACCACTGATACAATAAAAACTAAAACTATACATTTTCACAAAAATTGTCCCACCCTTACAAAAAATAACCATGGTTTTACTACGGTTAAAACCAAAAAACCATGGATACTATAGTAAAACCATAATAACCAAATAATAACCATGGTTTTGACAAACATGGTTTTCAAAAACCATAGTTAAACCATGGTTAGTGTAGTAAAACCATGGATTTGCTGATAGTAACCAAAAGACCATGGTTATTACACTTTTACCACAATAAAACCATGGTTAATTTTCGTAAGGGCAAGCTGTCAATGGGACAGTACCCCTCCTGTAGGTACCGATATGTACCTTTGATGTATTATTATGCATTCTTTGGTGCCAATATGTATGTCTAAGGTACTAATATGAACTCTTTAGAGGCAAAGGTGTATATTTTGAAAGGGTACCTTCCCAGTTCTACCAGTTAATCATTCAATTACGAACATCTTTGAAGTTCATAACAACAATGGCAAACACTTTAAAATATTTTTTTTTATTTCACTAATTGCGTCAAGCAAAACTCTTCGAAGTCTTTTAAAGAGTTTATGCAGACAATTCCAGACCAGATCTGCACCGGATTCGTTCCAGACCTGCCGGAGTCATATCCGGTTTTGTGTTGTTTCCAGGAGGACTGGGAGACTAATTTCTTGTTGGCTTTCGAGGTTTGACTCTGAATGAACTAGTAAGGTATTTCGTTCAGAGTCAAACCTCGAAAGCAACAAGAATTTAGTTAAAATTTACCATATAAAATTACTTTCTTTTCAATCATAGTCTTTTTGTTGTTGGTTGATGATTCCTCTATGCAGTGTTGCAGTGTTAACACAAAAGTTTGCCTTCAATCATTAAAATTCAGCACTCTTTTTTTTCCAGCTTATGCCCTTTTATTTTTCAGCCCCTGCTCACCAACCGCCTGTCATCACAGAGACAACTTTACACTTTTCAATAAATTTTCATTGGTAAAAACACACAGCATCATGCATGTTTTTAATAGTGTATATTTACTTTCACTCATGCCACATTTAAACATTTTTGTTGCATTGATATACTGTGGACCATAAAAATGTTGAGACCCTATATTACTCTTCTCATTGTACAGTAGGAAACCCAAATCCGTGGACACCTTGCCACACAGAAAACAAATGGAGAGACAACTGGGACTCAAATATCCCTGAGGTCAGAACAGGTGTTACTGGGACCAGTCCAAGTCTGCTGGGACAGCTGTTCTATTCCTGTGTCCAGATCAGAGTCGGACTGACTGTGGATCACATTAAAGTAATGACAGATGGACAGGTGGGGAAGCCCTTGAACGGCCTGAAGCTTTGTGCTTTACAACAACGGGTCAAGGCCTTGCTGGTGAACACACGCCAATTGGCCTGTACTGGTAGATGCCTTAATGGGAACATTAAAAACCTGCTATTCAAAAGATGACTATTCAAACATCAAATACATCACACACACGTACTGTATGTGTGTATATATAGGCCTACACATACAATACCGGTCAAAAGTTTTGAAACACTTGACTGAAATCTTAAAAATTTAATTCAGTCTAAATATTTAGTCCATTTAACTCTTTTACACGGCACATTATAGGCGCCGATTTCTTTTTCTGCCGGTGGGTGCTAGTCACAATGTCACGCAATGCTTAGTTTGCTAGCAATGGCAGACGCTACAGGAGCACCCAAGCGCTTTGTAAAAAAGAGATGCACCAATCAGAGAGGCTCACAATTTTTTTTAAAAGCTTTTTGATTCAAATTAATTGAGCCTATCTGCCCTTTTTCCATGGGTGCTCGGCCATTTGGGATCGGCGCCTATGCTGCGCCAACATGATCTCACGGAATGTCGTGTTATAGTCATGCAAAATTTGATTAATTTATTTGTGTCCATGGCATAAAATTCGTCTTTTTCGTGACAAATCTGAAGGTGTATGGTTAAATGCTTATTTTTGTAAAGATAAATATATCTGTGCCGAACAGATTCATTTCGGTTATTAGAAAAAAAAAATTTAAAATATTTTTTAAATGAATATTAATAGACTAAATATTAAAGTAAAAGCAGCCAATAATGTCAACTCCTTCGATATTCTTTTTAAATTCATCCTAAGGTGAAACTTCAAATAGCTTCTTGATAAATGACACAAGTATGATTTAGCAATTTCTAGGCAAAGGGTTACTGCACTGCAGATGATAAAAATAAGTTTTGATTTATTTTGGATGCTTTTAGTCACCAATACAATTCCCACCGTTACATTTGTGTTATGGCATAGTTTGTATGAAGTTTATTATTATTATTATAATGTGGGAAAAAAATATATAAATAAAGAACGAGTGTTTCAAACATTTAAAGGTGGAATATGTAGAATTTTTACCAGTAGATGGCACCAAAACACAATAACATCAAATGACGTTGTTCAATGATGCTCTGAAGCAGCGTGGAATTATGGGATTTGTAGTCTTTAACTCAACCGCTGATGGCCATCAATCAGACGCGAACGAGAAATCACGTTGACGGTTAAGGTAATCAATTCTTATAAATGTTGCGTTTGACGACATCGTTTATTTCATTATGTAAGTTTATATGTGATGTTCAAAACGAAATTGTTAGTCATAGATGTTACAGTATTAGTCCAAATTCGATGGTTAACACAGCACAGAATTAAGTTTTCAACTTACAATCTACAACGATTTTTCACATGTATTGACAGTACAAATCTTATTGTGAAGTGTCTTAAAATGACCATTTATATTGCTGTACAATACCTCTTGATGTGCATATCGTCCGCGGGAAGGTGCGCTGATTACAATCTACACACTAATGTTGTGATCAATATAATAGCATACGTTTTTTGAAGGGTTACGAATCAAAACAACTCACCCATCGTGTAAAACACAAGCAGGATCAGAATCTCTGTCTAGTTAAATGTTGTCGCGAAGCTCTCTTCATGCAGATAATGCAACACCAAATTGATCCTTTCTCTCATTTTGTTCCAAACTCTTCTTGGGTCGTTTGGTTACCCTGTACGCTTACGGGAGCTGTCTTTGCTGACACAACCAGCGGCAGACGGTACAGAGATATCCATAAGTCCATAAGCAAGCGCGTAGCCCGACAGGCGCTAACGCATAGTTCCGCATTTGTCCACGACACTGGCTGCGTCCGAAAACTCAAGTTAGTGACTTGTTGCCTCGCTGCCTCATGAGGAAATGACTTCGGAGGAATGAAGGCAGCTCAGAGAAAGGCTTTCGGACGCACTTCAAAGGCAGGGTGTTTGAAATATAAACAAAGAGCGCCTTTGTGACAACTAATCACATATTTGAAAACAACAATACTAATTTCTCTAGAAATGCAATTAAAATGTGTAAAAACTTTATTTACACTAAATTTGTGCTCTAGTCGCTTCCTTGGCCACCATTTTATTTTTTTTAACTCGACCACTGTTGTCATGTGGTTTTTACATCAGTAAAGGCGGTGACAAAGGGTCACATGGATATTAACGTCATTGACAGGAGACTGCACTGCCCCATGTCAGTGTTTTGAATGGCAATTTTCTCACGATTTACAAGTAGTTGAAAACATTACAGATATTGATAGTAATCAGCTGGACAAAATATATAACACTGGCCTAGTGGTTTTTGGACATTTTACTGCAAATATCTTACAAATTGCACCTTTAACCGGTATAGTGTACATAAACACGAAATGAAATATAAGCACACATATAAAGCATTCTTTTAGAGTTTAATTGCTTGTAAATATTTTTGCATTTGTCATTTCTAATTGTTTTTCATGTCCTGGAAAAAAGATTATTCAGTCCAATGAGCAATTTCCATAAACACAGTCTTGTGGAAAAACAGCGCGAATCATGCGGCTGCAACACCCCGCGCCAATTAACATGACTGCGACCTCACACATCCGGGTCAGTGCGTCTGAGCGCAGGAACAAAGGCAGAGCTGGTCGCAGAATGCGAGTTCCCAATTACCCTTCAGTGAGATCCACAGAGCACAATGATGCAGGTGAGAAGTTGGATGGGGCTTCTGTGAAGGCCTGGCAGAGACACAATGAACCTCTGTGACAACGGCATGGAATCGTCGCATGTCTGTGATGAGAAATGCTGCGGACACAAGACCAAACTGTACACAGACTAATGAATTTAGTGCATGTGTGACATATGACGGGCCTCTTGATTCCTTTCAGTATTGAACTGCATGTAATTATAAAGGTGAAGCATCTGAGATGTCATGTGAGGTGACTTTAATATGAACTTTCTGACCTTGATGCATCACTGCACATGGGGCCTCATTTATAAAGCGTGTGCGCGTTCGCACAGATTTGATCGTAAAAGTGTGCGTACGCAAAAATCCACGGCAAAGTCTATTTATAAAAACTGTCTTTGACGTTGAAAAGTGCTTAGCGCCACGTCAGGGTCTGAGCAGACGTAAGCACTTTTGCTTGTCTGATTGCTGCAGTTTTTTGGAAATATAAGCCATTCTTGCTGCTCATATGAGGGTTTTAAACATTGACCAACGCTCTTTTATATGTCTATGAGATTAATTAGGCATTGTTTAAAGGCGGAGATCTGAAACTGCTCAAGTTCAAGATCATTTGAAAGATAGGGGTACGTGTGTTTTCCTTGCGTACGTCTGGTTTATGAATCACACATACGCATTTTTGATAAATTATCATAAGATCAAATGTAGGATGGTTTCTATGCAGCATTTTATAAATGAGGCCCATGATCACAATGTCTTACAGCAGTAGTTTGGCCAAAATATGAAGGTTCTGTCAGTATTAACATGTGGTTCTTTTAAATTCATATGCTGCCAATATCTTCTGGAACGCAACAAGAGAAACTGAATGTTTACACAGCCCTTTTGCATAAAATGACGTTCATTGTGATCCCAACCCCCAAATAAACACCATAAAATGGACCATATGACTCAAAGACACACTGTAAAAGTGATGATGTGATGAATAAGTCTAATCATTATATGTTTTTACATTAATAAGCTATTTCCACTTGTTTTTATGAATTATAGCAACTAACCCCAAATCAAAATTATGACTTGCAGAGCCAGTCTGATTAAACTTTTGTACACTGCGCATTATAGGCGCCGATTTCTTTTTCTGCTGATGGGTGCTAGGCACAATGTCACGCAATGCTTAGGTGGCTTAACAACGGCATACGCTACAGGAGCGCCCAAACGCTTTGGAAAGAAGGAGGAAAGTCGCAAGATCCACCAATCAGAGAGGCTCCCGAATTTCAAAAGCTTTTTAATTAAAAATAATTGAGCATATTTGCCATGTATCCATGTTCGGCCATTTGGGATCGGCACCTATGCTGCGGAAACACAATCTCACGGCAAGTCGTCTTATAGTCACAAAAAATGTGATTAATTTATTCGTGTCCATGGCATGAAATTCTGCTTTTTTTCGTGACACACACAAATTTCTATAAATAGTTTCTCGTGTCCGTGGCACAACTGTCTTTTTCGTGTAATTTTTAGGGCCCGAGCACCGAGGAGCAGGCCAGAATGGCCTGCACCGTAGGTGCAAAGCCCTATTGTTTTTGCTCAGATTCTTCTGCTTTTTCTTCTCCGAAATGAATCGCATTTTTGAGGGCCTAAACATACTCGAAAACTCATGAAAATTTGCACACGTGTCAGAAGTGACGAAAATTTACATGTGGTATAGGTGTCAGAAGTGGGCGTGTAGAAATGGCCCGATAGCGCCACCTGCAAAATTTCAAAAGAACAACCCTCCCGCTACGAAAAACGTACAGATACGAAATTTGGTAGGATCATCTATCACCCCAAGACCTACAAAAAAGTCCCTTGGAACCAGGCTCTAAAACCCACAGGAAGTCGGCCATTTTTAATTTTCGCTGTGATTTCTGTGCAAATTTTGGCATTTCCAGGCTTTGTACTTTAACGAACTCCTCCTAGAGATTTAATCCGATCATCACCATATTTGGTCATTATCATCTCAAGGCCTTTGCGATGTTAAATTGCGAAGCTTTTGACTTTTCGTTGGAGGGTGTGTCCGTGGCGGCCTGACAAATTTCAACGTTTTCGTCAAGAAACAGGAAGTTGTTATAACTAAGGCAAACAATGTTCAATCTGCCACACACTTCACACGTTTGATAAGAGTCTTGGCCTGAACACATTTCAATGCCAATATTCAGCTTCACTCATAGCGCCACCTAGAGGTAGCAGGAAATGCCATGTTTTACGCTGTGATTTACTGCTCTTAGAGATTTAATAAAATCATCATCATTTTTGGTCAGACTGATCTTAAGCCCTTTGCGATGATAAATTGCGAAGATCTTGACTTTTCGTTGAAGGGCGTGTCCATTGCAGCCTGGCAAAGTGTGATGTTTCACCATGAAACAGGAAGCTGTTGTAATTCAGGCATACATTGTTTGATCTGCTCCAGACTTCACACGTTTGATAAGGGTCCCGGCCTGAACAGGTTAATATAACAATAATCAGGTACCGTCATAGCGCCACCTGCTGCACACAGGTGGTGTGGCACATCAATTTTTCTTTGAATAGCCACCTATATGTACCCACTTTAATTCATATCCCCCTGGTTCACTGCTTTACTAATGCCATAGGGTGGCGGTGCACATGTGTGAGAGGGCCCTTCCATCGCTGCTTGCAGCTTTAATTATGTATTGTTTTCTTTCTTCTTTTTTTTAAGCATTGTCACTTGAGGTTGGGGTTAGATTTGGGGTTTGGGTAGGATGTACTTTTATGTATTGGTTTCTACATGTTTTCTTCCGCTTTCAAAACTATTCTCGCCTGGAGTTGGGGTTAGAGTTGGGATTTGGGTTAGGATGTCAAACATGTAAGAGAAAGTGATTCTTACCCCAAACCAAAGCGACAATGGAAAAAAAGAAAAAAATATTGGAAAACAATACATAAGATGAAACTAAACCAAAACACTCAAACTAAACCAAAACACTCAAAAAAATTATTCAAGCCCTTCTTAGAAATGACACATTAAAATTGTGTTCAATTAATTGAAAATATCTCATTAAGAGCAATAAGTATATATTAAATTAGTCTAACACAAAATGAATATGTACTATAATTTATTGATTTCTTTTTAATTGCGTTAACACAATTAGTTTGAGTTTGGGTCCTGGAAAAGAATACCGTTTTTAATCTCAACCTAATTTTATCATGTTCAGTCCACTTAATCATTTAATGTTGGGACAACATGAATGATTTTTGTTGCTATTACTAACTGGGCCGTGGATCTGTATTTCCCAGCATGCTTTGCATGCAACTGCTTTTGGAGAGTAATTTTTTAATTAAGTGTTATTTTATGCATTTTTAGAAAGAGAAAGACTTAATAGTGTTTAATGTTCGTTTATCTTATTGATTTAGAAGCGTTTTGTGTTATATTTTTTTCAAATAGTTTGGTTACCATCGTGCAGAACAGTGGCGCTTGTGGTTAAGTTGTGGTTGTGACGTATTTCTCTCAATGAGCGCTAACTGTGTTAATGCCTGTTTAGAGATCAGTCTCTTCTCACATGCTCATCCAAAGTATCATATGTTATTATTAGCATGCTAACTAACATGTGCTCATGCTAATAAGTATGATATAAAAATGTTTTATATAAAATAACTGAATTTAGTTATTTAGACTACACTAAATTGAGTTGAGGCAACCACACTTAATTGAGTACTGACATCTACTTTAAATTGAGTTGGACAAACTCAATATATTTTTATTGTTTAAAGCAGTTAGGAGGACACATTCATATTGGATGGAAATCCTGCCCACAATTTAATTGAGTTAATCCAATGAATAATTTTTTTGAGTGCACGGACACGAGAAACTATTTATAGAAATTTGTACAAGTGACACCAAAAAGACATTTGTGCCCAAGGCATGAAAAAAGCTGAATTTCAAGGCATGACCACGAAATAATTAATCACATTTTTCATGATTATAACACGACTTTTCATGAGATCAGTCTGGCTGCGTATATAGACACGTCATTTTTTTATTCTTTTTCGTAAAACTGTCACAAATTTCCCAGTTTTTTTATGATTGTATCACAAATTTCTGTTTATGTGTCATTGTCACGTATTGGTTACTCAGCTGTTTTGTCCTAATTTCTTACCTTTGTCGCTTTGGTTTAGGGTTAGATTTACATAAAATGACATCCTTACCCAAACCCAACTCTAACCCTAACGCCAGGTGTCAATGTTTTCACATTTAGAAAACATAAAAAAATAAATCCGAAAAAATAGTTTAAATCAATACTTAACGCAAACACCAAATCTAACCCTAAACCGAAGTGAAAATGGTTTGAAAATAGGAAAAAGCAGTTGAGTAACCAATACGTGACAATGACACATAAACAGAAATTCGTGATGTGATCAGGAAAAAACACGGACTATAGTGACTATAGGTACGTAATTTTGTAAGACTGGGTAGATATTCCAAAGATCACAGTCGCACCACAAACAATAATGGGCCATAAGGTCAACAAATAAACTATAAAAATCTATTTTACATATTTATTGCTCAAAACATGTGAATACTGCATGGGAAAATATGTGATTGATTGCCAAAGTGAGTGTAGAAAACACATAATGGGAAAATTGCCTAAAGGAATTATTGCTATTCCGCTCATTCCAGCTTCAATGGGATTTCATCTCTGCAACAATTACCCTGTCTTTACTGTACTACAACTCAATAGAATATGATTGCGATCTAATGTTGTAGATCCATCAGCGCTGGGCCAGCAGAGTTCACACGAGGATCAGGAATCAATGTGCAGCTATACAAATACAGAATTTGTTTGTAATTTGGCAACGCTCCTAAAAACACAAACACACAGAGCTCAGGGAATTTTCAAACCCCATTCACAAAGCTGCACATGTGATGCATCCCTCATACTTATTACAGAAAATGGATGATAAATAAACAGCTATCTGGTCAAAGTCCATCATGAATTGCTGGTATAAATAATATTAAAATAACCAGTTAAAAAAATTTGATAAATTTGATTTGATGAAAAGCTGAATGAAATAGCTTCTAACATCACCAGACCACTCTCTTGTGACTGAGTCTTCCACTAATTTTAAGTACTGTTTCTGGTGACACTGACAGACCTTAGGGCCATATGATGATGACTTTTTGGGTCAAATGGTGCCCAGGGCCAAGACAGTCAGAAAAGGGGAGAGAGAGAGAGCGAAAGAGGGAGGGACAGAGAGAGAGAGAGAGAGACAGCCAGGGATCGTTGAGATTGAGGGGAAGCTAAACAGGGGGGGAGCGCACACAAAGTGGAAACAGACGTGTCTAAAAATAAACCATCTAAAATATTTAACTTACTGACCCAGAAACTGCCACAGTGTAATCATATCTGTGCTCCAGCAGAGGAGTCGGCAACAGTAAGAGTATGATATCATTAATGTGGAGTATGGAAATCATAATGAAACAGGAAAGAGAAACCCCCAGGGAAATTTGGCTGCAAACATCTACAAAAGCCTGCGAATCCGGGACATTTAATCTCTCTGTCCGCTGTTACAGAACTGGTCTAGAATCAGTCAACTTCAGTGTATTGAATGTCACTGGTCATCAGGGTCAGAATCTGATGCTTACAAACAGAAATAAACAACTAATGGCGACCAGTAAGTGGTTCTTTCATTTTAAGTGATTGATGCTTTGTATACAAATATTGAAATATGTTGACTATTCAGCCTAACCTAATTTTTTTATTCTTACTGTCACTAATTTCTGCGTTTGTCACGTATTGGTTACTCAACTGTTTTTCCTATTTTCTTACCATTGTCGCTTCGATTTAGGGTTGGATTTACATAAAATGACATCCTTACCTAAACCCAAATCTAACCCTAACGCCAGGCGGCAATGATTTAAAATTTAGAAAATATAAAAAATATCTGAAAAAAATTGTATAAACCAATACTTAAAGTGACATCCTAAAGCAAACACCAAATCTAACCCTAAACCGAAGCAAAAATGGATTGATAATAATGACACGTAAACAGAAATTCATGATATGATACGAAAATTCGTGAAAGTATCACGAAGGTGAAACTATCGAGTGCTCACGTGAAACTTTTGCGTGGGTACGTGAAACTATTGCATGCGCACGTGAAAGCAAAGTTTCATGTACGCACTTGATAGTTTCAGGTGCGCACGCGAAACTAATTGTTTAAATCAGAAATTCGTGATACGATCACGAAAAAATTTGAAAATTCGTGACAGTACCGGAAAAAATAATTAAAAAAATAATGTGACTATAGGTACGTAATTTTGTGAGACTGGGTAGGATTATTAATTATTTTAAAGAAATATATTTTGTACTGAGCCCCTAAGGGGACATGGAGCCAAAATTAAATAAAGTTTAGTTAAATTATCGAGTTTAGTTTTGCGTGCTCACGTGAAACTTTTGCGCGCGTATGTGAAACTATTGCGTGCACATGTGAAAGCAAAGTTTCATTTTTTTTACTTTTAAAAAAATTCTGCACATTAAGGTTTCATGTGCGCACTCGATAGTTTTACGTGCGCATGCGAAACTAATCGTTTAAATCAGAAATTCGTGATACGATCACGAAAAAACTTGAAAATTCGTGACAGTACCACAAAAAATTATTAAAAAAATAATGTGACTATAGGTACGTAAGTTTGTGAGACTGGGTGGGATTATTAATTCTTTTAAAGAAATATATTTTGTACGGAGCCCCTAAGAGGACATGGAGCAAAAATTAAATAAAGTTTAGTTAAATTATCGAGTTTAGTTTCGCCTGCACACGTGAAACTTTTGCGCGCATATGTGAAACTATTGCGTGCACATGTGAAAGCAAGGTTTCATTTTTTTTACTTTTAAAAAAAATTCTGCACATTAAGTTTTCATGTGCGCACTCGATAGTTTTACGTTCGCATGCGAAACTAATCGTTTATATCAGAAATTCGTGATACGATCATGAAAAAAATTGAAAATTCGTAACAGTATCACAAAAAATAATAAAAAAAATAATGTGACTATAGGTACGTAATTTTGTGAGACTGGGTAGGATTATTAATTCTTTTAAAGAAATATATTTTGTACGGAGCCCCTAAGGGGACATGGAGGAAAAATTAAATAAAGTTTAGTTAAATTATCAAGTTTAGTTTCGCGTGCGCACGTGAAACTATCGCATGCTCACGTGAAACTTTTGCGCACTTATGTGAAACTATTGCATGCGCACGTGAAAGCAAAGTTTAATTTTTTTTACTTTAAAAAAAAATTATGCACATGAAAGTTTCGCGTGAGCACGTGAAAGTTTCACGTGAGCACGCAAAAGTTTAGTTTCATGTGCTCACGTGAAACTTTCGCCTGCTCATGTGAAACTTGAGAATCAAAAAATTATGTGACTATAGGTATGTAATTTTGTAAGACTGGGTAGGACAATGACACATAAACAGAAATTTGTGATACGTTCACGAAAAACCGCGGAAATTCGTTGACAGTATCACGAAAAAGAATCAAAAATTACGTGACTCTAGGTACATAATTTTGTGAGACTGGGTAGTAAAATTGCCACTTTGTAGGTCTGAGCAAAAATGTGCAGTTTTTGGGTGTATCCTTTTAAATGCAAATAAGCAGATCTCTGCACTAAATGGCAGTGCCGTGGTTGGATAGTGCAGATTAAGGGGTGGAATTATCCCCTTCTGACATCACAAGAGGAGCCAAATTTTAGGGAGCCCTATTTTTTCTAGTGCTGTCAAAAGATTAGTTGCAATTAATTGCATACAAAATAAACGCTTTTTGCATAATTTATGTGTGTGCACTGTGTGTAATTATTTTATATATAAATAAACACACTTTAATGTTTGTATTTAAGAAACATGTATATTTATATATATTTTGATATATTTTATATTATAAATAAAAAATATTCCTAAATAACATTTTTCTTAAATTCATACATGTATGTATCTGTGTATTGATATATACCCAGTGGTGGTATGCCCACTTCTACTTTAGAAAAATGTTGGCATAACTTAAGAGTATACCCACTTCTCCAGGCACCACTACACCACTGTAGATACCTAATATATACACACATTACACACACACACATATATTATGCAAACAAAAACGTTAATTTTGTATGTAATTAATCACGATTAATCTTTTGACAGCCCAAATTTTTTCACATGCTTGTAGAGAATGGTTTACCAAAACCAAATTTACTGGGTTCATCTTTGTTTACATTTTCTAGGTTGATACAAGCACTGGGGACCCAATTTGAGCACATGGAAATTTTCATGACATGTCCCCTTTGCTACCAATAAAAAAATACACTGTATGTACCTCTGTAATATGAAGTCAGGTGCAAAGGTGTATTTTTTGAAAGGGTCCTGTCGCAGTGACAGCTGGGAATGTTGTTTGACGGTTGTTTTTCTGACAGTGTACACAACCCACACATGCACTGACCGAGGTCTGTCCAACATGATCTAAAGAGAAATACACGTTTTTATCTACCATGTGACCCCGTGTCTGTGAAATCCAGTCTAAAATCGTATAATCTAATGATGAGATTAAAAGCATCAAAGTTTGATTCCCTCATTGATTTCGATCTTTGACATGACCTTCCTCCGTCAATAGTAAAGACATCAAGGTTATATTTTCACAGAATATTCTATATATTATGTAGGATGATTTTATGTAACTTCAAAAAATGACTGTAGCTGAGTTTTCACAAAGTGGGTCACATTTTGCTATATGAATTTCATTTGAATCTATCAAAATATCTCCTTCTCCCAGCAGAGACTTAAGCTCAAACATAAAATTTGCTAAAGTAGGGAGATTTCCAAATCACTGAAAGAATATTCATGCCCTTATTTCAGGTCGGTAATGCTGAGACTCTTGCACTTTGGTAATTACTATTTGAGAGTTGCCCTGGGGCTGTTGGGAAGCAGCACAACACCATCAATATTGATGCCCTGTGGCTTAACTGGGTTTTTGGAAAGACTTTCTCGCACATCAATATTGATGCTGTTGCCATATATCCTCGTCAAACCCTCTTTAAGGATTTATAGCAGCTATAGCAAGGGCATGCGACTTTGTTAAAATGCAATGAAAGTTTGCACCCGGTGACTATGATGGAGGAAAATCAAGTATGGAAGGATTTTAATTTTCAAACAAAAAAAAGGTAAATGGGGTTTTGCACAGACCACCCTCAAAATACGCAGTACGGCTTTGCACGGCCGCGGGGCACGAAGTACACTTCGGCAGCTGGCTTCCTGACAGCGAGCCAAAAACAAGAGACCTCATATGCACAAAGACTGACCTCAATTCAGTTTGACGTCTCAACTATTGATCTCAACAGCGCTGGCTTGCCAACGCTCCAAGGGACAGACCGCTTGCCCTTGTGGCCAACGTTCAAGTTGACACACTATAGCTCCAGGCGTCCTCATTCATTCTCATTGTTAACATTTTAAACATGCATTGCCACAGTGCCCTTCAAACACTCCACGCCCACTTACTTCACTGAGAGCTCTTGTTAAACCGAGATTGTGTCATATCAGAGAGAGGTTAAATGTGAATGTGAGTCAAGCAATGTTGTTTGCTCAGAAACAGCACCTCGTGTGTTTGCTATAGTTCAGCTCGAACATTTACTGTCTCTTCTCAATGATTTATGGCCAGATTTGTCACCTCAACCACCATCTATAACGTCACGTCTGTTGAAACAATACATAGACTGTAAACAATGGTAGGGTTGAAACTGAATTTAATTGTATTTTCAATTTTTTTTAATGTTAATGAGTTTAAAGATGTCAAAAATAAGGAGCATTATAGTTGCAAATCATATAAGTTATTCAGAAATAGGCTGTATTTCAGATAGATTTTGAATAAATCCCTTTAGATTTATCTGTGGGTCTAAAGCAAAAATGTGTAGGTGTAAAGTAAAACAAAAATGTATAAGTGGAGCATATAAAACGTCTTAAGAAAAGGCTAAAGGCTGAAATGATTATTTAAAACCAGCCTGATCTCTTGTGAATTTATATGTATTTCAGGCTAATTCGTATGAATCCGTAGGAAATGAATTGTACAAAAACATATAATTTTCATGAAAAAAAAATAACGAACCCCCACCCTTAACCCCAACGTAACGGGGCAAAAGCAAATCATACAAAAATGTACGAATGTGGTCATACAAATTAGCCATCTCGTAAAATATTGCCTGGAGATACCGTTCAATTCAATTCAATTTTATTTATATAGCGCTTTTCACAATACTTAATTGTTTCAAAGCAGCTTTACATTAATAGAAGCAGTAAAAGCACAGAAAAACGACAGATAGCACAACATAATACACGATAGCATAAGACGTCAAATTTGCTGCGGCTATGACTCGACACTATAAGCGAGCGTATTACTAATGTAATGTCTAGAAGAAGAAGCTAAGTTAAGCAGGCTACCTCCCTGGGGTAAAAAACCCACTAAGAGAAAAAAAACCCGGGCTGTTTAGCCGAGGAAATAAAAAAAAAATCCTAGGAGGGAAAAACCCTTGGAAGATATATATGTATATACACACATATTAAAAACTACAGACGGTTTTATCAAACGCACGTGAATTGTTGCTGTTACGCTCCTAAACCAAAGTAAACTTCCGGTCTGTATTTATTTATTGGCAGTGGCAGCCAGTGACTTATTTTTCAAAGGCGCATGATGCAAAGCTCGTCACAACATGTATTTAGGCCGTCATGTGAGTCTCTCTTCATGTCAAAATGTGTGTTCCTTACGTCATGTGAACCTATGTGCATCATGCGTCCTGTCAAAATATGAGCCTGCTGCACACGCGTCAAAAAGGGTTTATGATAAAAGAGAAGCTCGCATTTAGCAGATACTCATGCGTAATCAGAGTTTAGTGTTAAATTCGTATCTTGCGAGAATTTTGCGAACGAATGCATTTCTTTTATCATAAACAGTTTTGGGGAAAGTTACTTTTAAAAGTAATGCATAACAAAATTAAGTTACTCCCAAAAAAGTAAGTAATGGCATTACTTAGTTACTTTTCGTGGAAAGTAATGCTTACGTTACTTTTAAGTAACTTTATCGTTACTTTTTCTTGGCTGAGGCTTGATTTCTTTCAGGCCTTGCAAGTGTTTTTTATGACTGAAAAGTTCTGCATTTAGAAATTGCATATTTCATCACAAAAACGTTGAGCTCTGGCCTGCCATCTCAGTTTCTGACTCAAACTGTTCCCACACATTCAGTTTAATTTAGTACACCATTTTTTTACTAATTAATTAAACTAAAAAAGTACCTTGCATTACTTTATAAAAAAGTAACTCAAATATTAATGTGTATAATTAAAAAGTAATGCATTACTTTACTTGTTACTTCAGAAAAGTAATATTATTACGTAATGCACGTTACTTGTAATGCGTTACCCCCAACACTGATCATAAACCCTTTTGAGCAAGGTGCTAGAGAGCAATATTCATTTGAATGCAAAATACAATTTCACCACTAGATGGGGTAAATCCTACTTATTGTCCCTTTAATTTCGCACTCCTCGGAGGATGTCACCAGCCGCCACTGGTCTGGCTCATGGCTAAACTGAAAATATCTTGTCAAAAATAAAATGTTTTGGTTTGCTTAAGATCATGAGTGTCGTGTGTTGCTCGTGTTTTGCTATATGCATCACGTGTTTTGTCAAAATAAGTGCCTGCTGCACACGCGTCAAAATCGTTTCTGATAAAATAGACGCTCACTTTCACAAAATACACGCAAGACACTCCTTTAATAGTAAACTCTGATTACGCATGAGATTATGTGAGTATCTGGAAAATGCGAGCGTCTTCTTTATCATAAACCCTTTAGACGCGTCTGCAACAGGCACTTATTTTAACAAGGCACGTGATGCTAGGATCACTCGACGCACAGAACACATATTTTGAAATTACGAACCACACACATGATGGGCTACATACACGTTGTGACGAACTTTGCATCGAGTGCCCTCGAAAAAAATAAGTCAATGGCCGCCACTGGTTAAATCATTGTCAGTTGGGGTAAGATTTGGGGTTTGTGTTAAGATGTACTTTTATGTATTGATTTCTACATGTTTTTCTTCCGCTTTTAAAACTATTCTTGCCTGGAGTTGGGGTTTGGGTTAGGATGTCTAAAAATGTAACAGAAAGTGATTCTAAACACCAAAGCTTTGCATACTTTATATTGTTATCTGATTTTGCCTTATTTACATTACTGCTCTGTGGTATGGGGTAGTACTTATAAAAGTACATTAAAACCAATAGTAATGTTGCAAAAAAGAGTTATCCGATTAATTCATAAAGTTGGGTTCTTGGACCATACAAACTCATTATTTTTAAAATCTAAGATCATGAAATTTTATGACATTGTTGAGTTTCAATCAGTACAGATGCTATATAAATTGTTACCAAGCCAAATACAAAGAAGGTTCCAAGAACGCACTGGTGGTTATGCATTACGTGATGAAATGAATTTTAGGAGGCAAAAACATAGTACATCCTTGAAAAGTTTTAGCCTTACAGTTAATGGGGTGCGACAGTGGAATAATTTGGAGATGGAGATGAAATGTTGTCCAAATATTAATCTGTTTAAATATAAATACAAACAAAAGATTTTTAAAAGGTATAAAGAAGAAGAAACCGTTTACCATTAGGAGTATTGTTATTATTGGACATTGCAAGTGTATTTAAATTTTGTTTGATTGTATATTGTTTGATTTGTTTTGTTTGATGTTGTATTGTGGTTGTGCTGTTTTGTATTATGATTTTTGTATTACTGTAATATTAATTTTTGGGGAGGGCATTTATAAGCTTTTTGCTTCGGCCTACTCCTTTTGAGCAGAATAGCTACTGCATAAATAAATAAATAAATAAATAAATAAATAAATAAATAAATAAATAAATAAATAAATAAAATAATTAATAAATAAATAAATAAATAAATAAATAAATAAATAAATAAATAAATAAATAAATAAATAAATAAAATAATAAATAAATAAATAAATAAATAAATAAATAAATAAATAAATAAATAAATAAATAAATAAATAAATAATTGAATTGAATTGAATTGAATTAATAAATAAATAAACCTCAACCCCAATAGAAATTTTCCTAAGAAAATAGGAAAAAACAATGAGAAAACAATTTATAAAATGAAACGAAAAAGAAAGTCCTGCAACGGACACGAAAAACTATTTATAGACTCGCAAAAGACATTCAAGCTCGAGGCACAAAAAAGATGAATTTCGTGCCATGGACACAAATAAATTAATAAAACATTTTGTAACTCGACTTTCCGTGACATCAGTCTGTTCAAGGACCTGTAGCTACATTGTATTCATTAATTTTACACAGTAACGTTAGTTCAATGAAGTAGTTGATATGCGTTAGATATGGAATATAAAAGAAGGTAATTTACTTGTCATTTATTTACCTTGTTATTAGAAATAAATTGTTGTTATTAATTTTGTTTACCAGAAGTTGCGTTTACTCCACAAAAGCCATTTGTTTATGTTGTTACTGTTGAAACTGTCTATAAAAAGTGAAATGAGGCTGACAGAGTACATTTTTTTAATGCTGTCCATCAAATGTTGACATTATGTCATGCAAAAACTTTTATCAGGAAACAAAGAAAAATCTGTTTGAAAATGTTACACTCAAGGTCATTGAATTGCAGAATGCATTACCTTTTGCTTGATGGTTAAACACTTAGCATTTTAAAGTCATTCAGTCAAACCAGCAAGAATACAAAGATTGCATTTCCAAGAACCTGGCACTTGGATTTTCAACTAGACATTTTAAACATAAAAGTCAATGTGATGTACATGCGTGCACCTGCATTCACGCAGACATTCAATTCACCTATAGGGCTCATGGTCCCGCAAATCTATTTTATATTTACAGGGAGGTAATATTGCCTTGTGTTGGGTGGAGAGGTCACAGTTGAAGTGAGAGTGACAGCTCTGAAATGAAGGTATAAGTCATTTTCATACCCACATGCTCTATTGCAATACTATTGTTAAAAGAGGTCTGGAGAAACCAAGGCCGCAGGTTTTATAACCCGGCAAGTTCTGCCTATAAGAGATGAAATGTTTAAGAAACACCTGAATGCATTTTGCTAAATTGAAAATAAGGTACTTTGTACATTTTATAGCTTATTAAAATGAAGTATTTGTCTTAATAGAAACATCCTTTTTAATGCAACTATAATTTTAACTTTTAGTGTAGTATAGGTTAACTATATTTTCCTAAAGCACATTCCTGTTCTTAGCTATTTTCACATTATAACAGCAGACGTGCAATAGGTCTGGCTCCATAATCCAATACACAACTGTCCTGCTGTCATGAAGATCAAACAGATTGTCATAGAGCTTCAAGATAAAGTTAAAGATAAGCCAGCAGAAACACTAAAGTTTTGACAATTGAACCGAGTCAATGACAGATTTGCTGAGCTCTGGCTATAACAGCAGAAACTGTCCAGACATCAGCAGTCAAGCGCTTCATATGTCTGGTCCCCCAGGAGTTGGTTTTGTGACATACAAGATGCAAATTGGCAATAAATGCATTGGGTTTTTTAAGCTACATATGTCAACTTTTCCCAAACAGAACTATAAAACGGAAACAAACACAAATTGCCATATGGGGAAAAGAGAGTGTTCAACAGAAAATCTTTCCCTTGAGAAAGAAGTGCGTGGTTTAATGAGACCTAAAGTTCTGTTTCAGCTACTTCGATGTGCTATTTCTGCTCGGAGCAAAGTGCTGTTTAATGTCATCTAAATACAAGCCAACATCCTGGTAAAACAGTTCTTAGTATTCAACATGGTGCTGGGTGCATTTCGCCCCGGGCTTGCCTGTCAGCTGGAAAATGGAAAGCTTTTTGCCATTAAGTCAAACATAGGCATATCCCAGATGAAAACTGTATCAGTCGGCTAGAGATCTAAGCTTTGCGATAGATTTTTTTCAAACGGCTCAACTGGCTTTTAAGGAAAAGGTTAGGCCATAATCACCCTATCAGAATTACAAAAAATATATGAAAAAGTTACAACTTTTGTTTATAACAGAAACAAGTATAACGTACTGAATTTAATGTGGTGGTGATTTCGTAAAAATTCATATAACGTGAATACTGCAAAAAAACGTACGGTTATCAGAATAAGCATGCATGACCAAGCCAGGGGCCTCATTTATAAAATGCTGCGTAGGAACCGTCATACATCTTACGATCATTTATCAAAAATGCATACGTGTGATTCATAAACCAAAAGTATGCGCAGAAAACACGCGTATCCCTTTCTTTCAGATGTGAAATTTATAAATCGCAAATGATCTTGAACTTGTGCACAGCTGAGCAGTTTCAGATCTCCGCCTTTAAATGATGTGTAATTAATGTCATAGACATATCAAAGAGCGCTTCTCAATGTTTTAACCCTTTTCAAGCAGCAAGAATGGTTTATATTTCCAAAAACCTGCAGCAATCAGACAAGCAAAAGTGCGTACGTCTGCTCAGACCATGACGTGGCACTAAGCACTTTTCCACGTCAAAGACTTGTGGACTTTTGCATACGCACACTTTACGATCAAATCTGTGCGTACGCACGCTTTATAAATAAGGCCCCTGAACTCACGTGAATTCGTACATATTTTGCAGATTGGCTAATTCGTATGAATTTGTATGACGTGAATTGTAAAAAACGTACAGTTATTATAAAAAAAACAATAAAGAATCCTCACCCATGTCACAGGGGCGAAAGCAAATCGTACGAAAATGTGGTAATGTGGTCGTACAAATTAATACGAATTAGCCACCTCGGAAAACACGAATACGAAAGTACGAATTCCCATGAGATTATGTTGGTATGAAGCACTCCTAACCCCAACGTTACTAGTAGGGATGCACCAAATGTTTGGCAACCGAAATAAATAACCGAATAAGTGAAAAGGGCGAACAAATTTTACCTAACAATGAGGTCTTTGATGACGCGATTAAATGTAACCAGCGCACAGTGAGAGAGGCGGAAATGCAGCAAACGTGTTGCTAAAAGAATTTTAAAGTTTCCGAGAAAGACGCAAAAACATACAGCACTACAAGTTTTTATAAATATGGACTTTGCCGGGGATTTTTGCATACGCACACTTTATGATCAAATCTGTGCGTACTGCGTATGCACGCTTTATAAATAAGGCCCCTGAACTCACGTGAATTCGTACATATTTTGCAGATTGGCTAATTCGTATGAATTTGTACGACGTGAATTGTAAAAAACTTACAGTTATTATAAAAAACAATAAAGAATCCTCACCCATGTCACAGGGGCGAAAGCAAATCGTACGAAAATGTGGTAATGTGGTCGTACAAATTAATACGAATTAGCCACCTCGGAAAACACGAATACGAAAGTACGAATTCCCATGAGATTATGTTGGTATGAAGCACTCCTAACCCCAACGTTACTAGTAGGGATGCACCAAATGCTTGGCAACTGAAATAAATAACCGAATAAGTGAAAAGGGCGAACAAATTTTACCGAACAATGAGGTCTTTGATGACGCGATCAAATGTAACCAGCGCAGAGTGAGAGATGCGGAAATGCAGCAAACGTGTTGCTAAAAGAATTATAAAGTTTCCGAGAAAGACGCAAAAACATACAGCACTACAAGTTTCATTTATAATTTAAAGGAAAACACCACGGTTTTTCATCATTTTACTATGTTCTTACCTCAACTTGGATGAATGACTACATAATACATCTTTTTTCAGTGTGTGCACTTTTAATCTTTGCACAGCATTTCTTGAATGTGTTAGCATTCATTCATGTGGCTCCAAACAAAAGTTTTAGCTTGTGCCACCATACTTACTCGTGTAACTACTCATGTAACAGTCTTTAAACCGGGAAAACATGGAAATGATGGTGGCTTCTAAATTCATCCCTGTTTGGAGCCATAGGAATGAATGGGGCTAGGCTAAATGCTAACACATTCACGAGGCGCTGTATAAAGATTAAGTGAACGCATTGAAAAATGATAGGGATGTATTAATTCATCTAATTTGAGGTAAGAATATAGTAAAATATTGAATAACGGTGTTTTCCTTTAAATTTAAAATCCCAAATCCCTACAGGAATGTTAAAAAAATGCAATTGTTAAAAATGTAGCGAAGGATTTTCTCAAATTTAGGAAAGAACCGCCTTCTCTACTTTTTTAAAAAATGCAATTGCGCAACACTCCTGATTGACAACTAGGAGGACCAATATTCTTGATGATCCACCCGGAAAAAGAAAATCCCCCGCAATACCTTTAAATAATATGAAATAAATATAGTAAAATGGAAATTCTGAAAATGTAACTTGTGCAATGGTGAGAAAATTGGCAAATAATTAGGAAAATTAAAAATAAAATAAAATAAAATTGTTCGGTTATTCGTTATTCGGCCTTCGGCTAAGTTTTTCATTTTATTTGGCTTCGACCAAGAATTTTCCTTTCAGTGCATTCCTAGTTACTAGGGTGAAAGCAGATCGTACCAAAACGTATGAATGACATCATATAAATTTATGGAAATGATCAACCTTGTAAAATAGATATTGCGATGAGATTGTGTTACAAAATACTGTATCGTATAAATCAACAAAACAACAAAAATTCTGTGCATGACAGATTTTATTTCATGAATTCATATTTCCAAACCTAAAATACAGAAAACAAACATACTTTTATAGAAATATTCTGTGAACTAATACAAACAGGTCCTGCTTTCAAAGGTCCCAATGGCTTATATATCCAAATTCTGCCTTGGAAGCTGTAGTGCCATGTTAAAAAATGTGAAAACGGGGGTTTAAACATATTCATATGAGCAAGAAAGTAACTTGATGATAACTGTGCTACACAATATACCTGGTCATCAAAGGCAGACTATTGGCATTATTGAGGTCATGAGTTTATTGGTTTAGGGTCAATTAGGGTATTCTGGGTTATCTTGGTTGACACTCCAGGTCAGACAACAAACGACACTTTATGATACTTTATTAATATGATAACATATATTTATTTGTCCCAGAATACCCTATTTTACCCTTGTTTTTTTCTACAGGACATAAACACCTGCACTTAACAATACTGACATATTATGTTGTGCTTGACAAGACAACATTCCTTCTGAACTGGTTGAATATTTGGATGTAGCTGAGAAGAGCACATAAAATGAGGGTAATTTCAAGTGCCACTTTCAAGTTTTCCCACTTTATCAGAGACCTAAATGCAAATAATAAAAACAAGACGGAGAAAATTCGCCCCAGACATCGGGTCCACAAAATGCCTCAGAAAATTCAGTCTGTCTTGCTTTGGCAATGGTTCTGTCTCCATCGAGTCCATGTGAGATTCTGGCCGGTCTCTTGAGTTTATTGTGGGACATAACAAACCGTGTCCCCCCAAATTCAGCTGCTGGGATTTTAGTTTCAATTTCGCTATGCTCTGGAAAGAGTCGTGGCTTTCACTGTACAACAGTGGTGCCGTTTTCAATGTCCATCTAAAGTCAACAGCAGTTCTGGTAATGGACACTGTACATTTGGCCACCTTGACTGGCGGTACATAAAACAATGTGCTCCAACAAACAGCCGATGCTTCAGATAAATGGTGATGATGTGGCAGAAAGGGGCGTGGCTTACCGTCAGATCCTCTGTATCAGTCATAACCCTACAGCAGGGGCGTGGTACGGATTAACGGGCGGGATCAGGGGCCGTTTTCGTTGTAATGAAGGGAGATGGGCCGATCTCTCTGAACGGGCATGTAAGGCCAGTTGTAGCTAGAGCCGGATAGCAGCATGTCCCGCAGAAGGGTCTCGATCGGCGTTTTGCCTACCAGGCGTACGAAGAAAAGCTGTTCGATCACGGGAGAGGAGACTATGCGCAGGGAGGGCAGCCGTAACAACAGGCGGCCGAATCTGTTGGGTTGATTGGGGTACTGGTTCCGCACGTACTCCTCGAGAGCACACTGGGACTTTTCCTGGATGCTCTCCACATGGGCCACATCAGACAAACCCATGGCATCTGAAATAGAGTAAACACAGATGGGAGAGTAAGAGATACTGTACTATGTCACATGATTCGGTAAAGCCAAGCTCACGCTACAAGATTTCGGGCCAGAAACTGGGTCCGTCCTGTTCATATTAAGCATGTTTGATATTTAGGATGATTAAATCAATACATTCACAATAGCCAATGAGAGAAGGAGGTGACGTGTTTATACTGAATATAGAGACACGTTTTCTGGTGGTTGCTAAATAAGATGCAAGCCGTTTAGTTAATTCACCACCAGTCTTTCCCCAAGTGTGTAAAATCATCAGAGGGGTTTTAACCCATGACCCTCTTTCCTATTCTTTAAGCCATGCTACTTATGGTTGATGTACACGTACACTTTGTCCTGCTGGGCTTCAGTTCCGATAACAAAAGATTAATTGCTTCATATTTCTATGAGGGCAAAGAGACCCACTGAGCGTGACACAACTGCCGCTTCTGTCTACATCCCATGAGCTCAAATAAAGACATCTACAATTACTGTAGCCGGCATTTCGTAAGGGGGAGGGACTGAGGCATCAGAGAAACTGGCGCGGCGGCACGCAAGGCTTGTCAGCAACGACATCACGCCAGTTTCTCTCACGCTGGCATTGCTTGGCAAAATGCCCTCTCTCTCTCTCTCGCAGTGTGAACACCGCGTTCGGGGCAACTCGCTGACATTAGAGGTCCCGTTGGGTGACGCGAGGTGATAGGAGGTTTGGACTAAGGTTACGGCCCACAAGAGTTTGTCTGTCCCTGTTAGCTGATGCCAGCGGGTCCCGGCAGGAGGTGGAAGGGGGGCTTTGGCTGGAATTGCACGATGGATCACATTGATGCCCTGGGCTACAGAGGTTATGTAGGTCACTGGCAGACTCAGTCAAATCCGTCTTACTGCAACTCAGCATGCATAATTCAGTCGTGTTGGTGGGAGTCGAAGTGGGGCGGGGGGCCGCTTGCCTGGTTTCAATAATGGATGGAAGCGTGAAGGATTGAGTGATAAAAAAATGAATCGAGAGCGGTGGGTTCAGCCATCCATTCGGAAAAGTGCAGGACTGGGCTGGAAAAGGGCTTTTTGACAGGTAGAGCAGGAAATCAAAACTAATCTCAAGTCGTGGATGAGAGTACTAAAGAGTTTGAATGTCGTACCTATACGCTACACTAATATCAATAGCCGGTTATTGAGGCTGATATCTGCCGATACTGATGATGCTACCAACAGTTTGGTGGTTAACTAAATTTTGAATGTTATTAATTCATATAATGACCATTAATATTGAACATTAAACTAGTGATGTTATTTTTAACATTTTCTATACACAGAGCACAAATTCTTTTCGTTTTCCTGTTTTCTTTTATTTGACAGGATAAATCGGCCATGACTATCGGCAGTTTTTAAACAATTGTGTAAAAATCAGGGTTCCCACACCTTAGTTAACTTCAAATTCAAGGACTTTTCAAGGACTTTCCAGGTCCAATACCCTCAAATACAAGGACTAAATGTGGGGACACATTTCAAGTGAGAGGAAGGTTACATCGTGTTACCTTTAAAGATACACTGTTACAGTTCCCTTTCGAGGGAACTTGCGCTGCGTCACTGCAGTGACACTTTAAGGATGCCTCAACAGTTACATACTTAATCCAAGACGTTTTCATGTGTCAAACACAACTATGCAAAAAAGCATTTTGGTATGAATCAACATTGGCATACAGACGATATAAGCAATTAAAGCGAACAGTTTAGCACGTGTGCTTATAAAGTCTAGGATTTTTATGATATTATCCTACACTACACAGGGACTAATATGGATTTTTTTTCTAGAAAACTTCTTGCATAAAATAGATTCAAGGACTTTCAATGACCTGTATCTATGTATGTATATTCTCAAAAACTTCCCAGGGCCTTGAATTTCTTCCCCCAGATTCAAAACTTTCAAGGATTTCAAGGACCCATGGGAACCCTGAAAAATATGCTTTATATACACGATACAGAATTATTGCCCGATATATCGGTGCATCTCTATAAAGTTCAACAAGTTGGATATCATGTTACCTGAGGTGAAGAGCACGATGGACTTGAGACACGAGTACTCGGCCGTGTCTACCTGGAGAGCTTTCAGTTTCTCCACCTGTTCTTGGAAGACGCGTATGTGGTCCATGAAGGCCACCACCCGCTCGGCTGACATGGGAGAGGCGTGTAAACCAGCTGCGGCCAGCAGGGGTGCTACATGCAGCGGCATGGAGCATTGAGCAGCATTCAGAACAAACAGTTCACTCCACGACATGCGTAAAAGAGCCACCTGGACACAAAATAATGGTATATAAATATAAACATGAACAAAAAAACAAGGAAATATGTGCATTTCATGATGATATCAATATTGATTCTTTATGAAAATTAGCATTTAATAGTAGCGTAATAAAATCATTGGCAAACACTCTTCAATAAAGTTCATTCAAGCTAAACATTATCATTATGTAGGGTTTCGAACCCATAACTTTTGTGCTACACAATTCTTTACCTGTTACAGTGTGTTCACACCAGCCGCGTTTGAGGCGTCAAATTTGCCGCATTAACTTTTTGAGTTTACTCATTCATTTGCGCGTGAAATTCTAGTCATCGAGACATTCACGCAGAAATTCGCATCATGGGAGGGGCTTTTGCGACTCCGCTCACTCCCTGTCATCGCATCACTACTAGAACAAGCTCCTGATTGGTTAACGCTTCGTATTTTTCCGCCAACGTGCAATTTTTTCAACTCACGCGTGTCTCGCGCTGCGCTAACTGACTCATTCGCACCGCGAGACCTCCAGACGTGCGTCAACGCGTCTGCACATTGACTTAACATTGAAATCACTTGCGCTTGATGCCTCTACCACGGCTGGTCTGAATGCAGCATTAAAGGAACAGTTTGTAAGATATTTATATCAATGTATCATAAAATGGCCCTGATATGTCACTAGACATTAAGAAATCATTTTCATTTCAAATACTTATATCACTGACAACAGTGGTCCGGCCAGGATATTGTCATTTAAAAAGTGGAGTTGCAGCCCTCAACTGATGTTTATGTTGTCATGTTGTGTATTGGCCACCAGTTGTGTGATTGCAGTACCAGTTTAAGCCACAAGTTTTGTGATTGTAATATCAGTTTTGGCCACAATCCTACTGTTCCTTTAAGCTACATGAACATGTCATTTTAATATTTTAACATTATTGTCTTTTGTCACACTGTTGACATCTCCATTTTATAAAAGCATTAAGTCACATATTTATTTACATATTTGATTTGATATGGATAATCGATAAACCCCCTTAAACATGATCAAATCACAGTAACACATTACCTTTTTTGTAATAGTATACATATTTACACCATCAGTCATTTTTTATTTGTGATCCATTAATTGAAGCTGCAATAAAGTCACTTAGATTTATTGTGGTTTTGACAAACTTGTTTTACCTGGTCCATAAGCTGTAGGTCAGGAAAAAATGGGATATTCTTCGCCCACTCCACTGCACTGAAGAGCAAACGGGCGGCCAGTTCACAGATGTTTTCGATGCCCATGAGGTTGTTGGACTGCATGCACTGAGCCCCGTAACGGGAGGTGGGGTACGGCTCGGCCCGCAGGAGCAGAGAAATAAAGCCGGAGAGATACGGCTGGCCGTTATACGGGTCACCTCCGTTGCTCAGATACTGCCCGGGACTGGACTGCGAGTTAGACATACGACCCCTTTGAACAGCTAAGAGAGGAAAATAAAAAGCAAAGAGCTGTTAGAAGTGGACAGAAAAAGCAAAATCTTTGAAACATACAGTATCAGGAGACGACGACGACCCCTCGCCATCAATGAGTAATAAGTTAGTGAACACAAAGAGCTGGATAAGGATTTTTACACTCTCTCAAACAAATGGTTCAGCCAAAGCCGAAGGGCAAAACAGGAGCCATTCCTGTAACGATGCAGCTAATGCCCATTTGGGAAACACCTGCTTTACTCTCCTGCTGTCTGGATAACAACTCCATCTACTATAATGTACCCAGAGAAAATTATTTTGCTCTTTTATAGCATGCATGTCTCATTTAAGTATCAATTTCGTTAAAAAAACAAAAACATTTACAAGCATTGTATAATTCATCAGAGACACGGTAAACTGCTTTCATATGAGGCTCTGATAAATCAATAAGTGCATATGCTTAACATGTGCTCGGGGATTAACACACGACTCCTACACAAAGGTCAAAAGTTACGGCAGCTGGACTTTCCCGTTTCTCTCTCTCTTTCTCTCTCTCTCTCTCTCTCTCTCTCTCTCTCTCTTTTCCGAGATCTCTCCTGAAACTGGTTGGTTTTGATTGAACTTCGGCATTCCACAAAATCAAGAGGGCGAAGCAAAGCGCTCAATGTATGCTAAACAAAAATGTGTGACACTGTGGTGCTAGACAACCTTTCTGCACAAACACTTAGCATCACTTAGGTACACAAACCTATGCAACCCTGCTGCCAGGATTGTTTTGAAATAGACATTCCTTTACATTTGCTTTTTACATTTTGCATTTGACACTTTTAAAGTGCATTACAAGGTATACATTATTTTAACAGAATGCGTATTTCCTGGGATCGAACCCATGACCTTTTATGATATTAACACAATAATCTACCACTGAACAACAGAAACACTATTTACTTTAGCAATTAACTTATAGCAATATTGTGCATACTGTATATATGGATCTATACAGAAATGGATTTGTAAAAAAAAAAATATTTGTAAAAATTCCTCCATTTTGCATTTTCTTTAATTTAATATAAAATCTTTCTTTATAAATTGAATATAATGAGTGAAATATTCAATGCAGATTAAGATTGCATGGACTTCACGTGATACAAAATCTTTGCTATCCCAACATGATCTGAAACTAATGGAAACAAAGATCTGTCTTTTTGTAAAAACACGTTCAGGGTAAAAACACGTTTTGTAAAAACACATTCAGGGTCACATAAATGTTTCCATTTGATAAGTGACCCAGAAAAGATTAATGTTTTTTTTTGTAATTATATAAAATGGTAATTATTTTCTGATAACACTTTACAAAGTTTGTATTTGTTAACATTAGTAAATGCATTAGCTTACATGAACCAACAATAAGCAATATAGTTTATCAGCATGTATTAATCTTTGTTAAAGGATTAGTCCATTTTCCCAAAAAAATCCAGATAATTTACTTACTCAAAATGTAGATGTCTTTCTTTGTTCAGTCGAGAAGAAATTGTGTTTTTTGAGGAAATCATTCCAGGATTTTTCTCATTTTAATGGACTTTAATGGACCCCAACACGTAACAGTTTTAATGGAGTTTCAAAGGACTCTAAACGATCCCAAACGAGACAATAGGGTCTTATCTACTGAATCGATTGTCATTTTAACAAGAAAAATAAAAAATATGCACTTTTAAACCACAACTTCTCGTCCATCTCCGGTCATGCGACGCACCAACACGACCCCGCGCAATACGTCATCACGCCAAGAGGTCACAGATGACGAATGCGAATCTACGCCCCAGTGTTTACAAGTGTGGAGAAAGAGGACCGTTCCGACGTTGTTGTATGTGGAATGATACTAATTAATGTCTTTGTGTCAGTTTATTGTTTAAAATGGTCCGCAAATGTGTGTTCATATATGAACACGTGACCTTTCGACGTCATTTTGCAATTACGTAAGGTCGTGCTGGCTCGCCACAGGACCGGAGGATAGACGAGAAGTTGTGGTCCAAAAGCGCACACCTCTTATTTTTCTTGACAAAAATGACAATCGTTTCGCTAGATTGGACCCTTATGCCTCGTTTGGGATCGTTTAGAGTCCTTTGAAACTGCAATTTTAAAGTGCAATAAAACTGTTAAGTGTTGGGGTCCATTAAAGTCCATTAAAATGAAAAAAATCCTGGAATGTTTTCCTCAAAAAACATAATTTCTTCTCGACTGAACAAAGAAAGACATCAACATTTTGGATGACATGGTGGTGAGTAAATTATCTATTGACTAATCCTTTAATGTTAGTTAATGCCAAAATTATTGTTCAAGATAGTTCATTGGGCATTAATTAACTTTTGTTAAGTGTAATAGTAAATGCTGAAATAAACATGAATATTAATAAACATTGTGGATGTATTGTTAGTACATGTTAACTAATGCATTAACTAATGCACAACCTAATTGTATAGTGTATATGCAATTATTTTGTTAACTTGTTTTACTTAAAGTTTTAGTTTCATTAAATAAAGGAATACATGAATGAATAAATCATACTTTCATGCTTTTGCACCCCACTATATTTAACGAATCATAAGAGTTTATGTTACACAGTAAATCACAGAAAAGTTATCACCTCTGTTGGAGGTCACCTGTTTAACTGGTAGAACAGCAGGATTAGTCAATCGACCGGGTGGCAGGCTGATATTTACCCAAACCCCACAGAGAGCCGACACATTTGGACTTTGCTATGATCCTGTCCATTATTAATGTTTATTTTCCGTTGACCTATATTTCACCCTGCACACGGGAAGTGAGTGATTTACAGGTCATGAGACGAAGTCACAGTTTCGGCACGTTTAGCGAGACGCTGCAGCGCTAGAACGCGACTGACGCGCTCTGTTAACTATATCCGCATGCGTGCAGCGACATCCTTTCCTCCTCTTATGTGACATTTTCGCACTCGGCACAGTTCTGCACGAAAGCTTTTCGAATAATATATGTTTTGTCCAGATTCACTCATCAGGGTGGTTTGGTGACTTAAAAAGATTGCATCTCAAATCTCTATGATACTTAAAAATAAAGGTGCTTCAAGAACTATTTTAACATTTCCTTGCAGTATAAAAAGTTTCTTTATATTATAAAAGGGTATGAAAGAAATGGTTCCTATAGAACCTTTGACTGGGTCCTAAGCACCTTGATTTTTAGGAGTGCATCCTGCCTCAGGTAATGTAAGCAGTTGGAAATGTTTCACTTGTTTTATCACTGACCCGGCAAAACTCATAAATCTAATTGCTTTTGCGTAATTATTATGACACACCTTTCAACAGGTTGCACAATTTGAGTCACCATTGATGTCTGGGGCGTTACGGGCTAAAGTTCAAATTACAAACCCTAAGTAGTATGCACGCTATTAAAAGTGATTTTTGCGAATATACAGAGTACAGTGACAGATGACGTGATATTGTGTGCATAAAAGCACTTCTGTGTGTGAATGTCAGACTTATTATTTGGTTTATATTGGTCGTTTTCTAGCTCTGACAAAGGTCACGCGTTGCATATGGAACATTCCAGCAGACACAAATACTTGCAGAAGCTTGTGGAACTGACAGGGCAATCACGCTCTTTCTTTCAATCACAGGTGCCCTTTGTCAAACTGGAATGTCAGTCATGTCAAGAGCAGCCGTAAGGTGTAAAAACAGGTAGAGCGGTGGAGGAAGAGGAGAAAAATATCTGCTCTTAGGAGGAAGACATTGGTTCATCCCTGTGACTCTTAGACATGATAGCACTAGTTGAACACTTGAGATCTTCAGCAACTTTACGGGATCTTTAAATTAATATTTTGAGGTATGATATGTGAACACTGAGAAAAGTGAAGCCTTCTTGATATTATTAAAGCATAAAATGGATAAACTTGTTTTTTTAATTATAATTTTTAAATATAGCTTTTTTGTTGCTGATATGCAATATATGTAAAGCTCTATGGTAAAGCATTGTAGTAAAATTACATTGGTTTAAATCAAGGAAACACATGTACTGCAACCCTGTATCACGAAATTATGTACCTATAGCCACGCAAATTTGTGAGTCTTTTCCGTGACATTGACACGCTTTTCCACCTTTTTGCGTGAACATGTCACGCATTTCTGTATACGTGTCACTGTCACATATTTGTTACTTGTTTTGTAAATGTTTTGTCCTGATGCTTCGGTTTAGGGTTAGATTTGGTGTTTGGGTTAGGATGTCACTTTAAGTATTGTTTTTTTCTGATTTTTTTAATATTTTCTGATTTTTAAACCACTGTCACCTGGCGTTAGGGTTAGAGTTAGGTTTGGATGTCATTTTATGTAAATCTAAACTGAAGCGACAATGGTTTGACAATAGGACAAAACAGTTGAGTAACAAATACGTGACAGTGACACGCAAACAGAAATGCGTGACATGTTCACTCAAAAAGGCAGAAAAGCATGTCAGTGTCACGGAGAAGACTCACAAATTTACGTGACTATAGGTGCGTAATTTCGTGATACTGGGTTGTGTACCGATAATAAACAGACACCTTGAAATGCGCTGTGTACTTCAAATGTACTTCAAAGCAAAACTATAGATATCTATTAACTCTCATAATAAATTAAATCGATATAGTGTCCACACTTATTAATTTTTCATTCAATTAGCACCTAGCTTTCAGATATTTACCCTGACATTTCTTATAAACACTTTTATAATCTGCAGTGGAAACTGCAGCATGATTTAGCCCTTATTCATCAGTAAATGCATGTGACGAGCTCGTAGGAGGGAAATGTGGGATTTCTGAGCACTGTAGGAAAAACAAAGACCCTTAGAGGGAAATGAATTTGACCTCTTTTTTTAACAAAAATGAGCTATATGAATAATCAAGAGTGTAGCAGCCTGATTTTTAAAGACATGAATGATCTGACCCTGACATTTAATAGTAATTTCTAAACTATTGTTGAACTCCCATTATTAAAAATAAAGGATGAGAAAAGGCAAATTGTTAACAGCTGTGAATGACAACTTCTTGTTTCTCCGAGAGGTTGGCACCTCATACATTAATTATTCAGAGTGTTTGGATGTTAAAGCATTGTTGACAATCCTAGATCTAAATCTGAAGGAAAAACTAAATCACAATCTATGAATAAGTAAATAAGTGTGTGTGGGGGTCTATCTATCTATCTACATATCTACATATATCTATATATCTTTATCTATCTATCTATATATATATCTATATATAAAAAAAAGGTTTGTTCATTTATTTACCTTTATCAAATACTAGGACCATGACCTTGTGTAGAAATGAAAATTAATGTTCTTTGAAAAGTGCTGAACAACATTGTTTACACACATACTGCATTATACTTTGTGTTGACATTATATGCCATGTAGATCAAAAGATCAAAGATGTGACAAGTGTTTTGTTAAACACGTATAGGGGCGGTTTCCCGGATAGGGCTTATCCTAGTCCCATACTAAAATGCTTGTTTGAGCTGCCTTTATTTAAAAAGATTTTGCACTGACATATCTTGACATATATCAGTACCATTGCTTTGTCTTAAGATGCACACGGGCATTGTTTTTTGTAGGGTATGCTTGTAAAAACTGGTTTAAAAATTCCTGTAAAGATGAATTAAAGGGCTTCTGTTTTTAAGACGCTTTTTATATTTCTTTCTATACTTTGCTACTACAAACACAGGACAACGCAACCTAAATAGTTACACTAAAATGAATGTATGTTTAACCAATGCATTTACTGATTAATTAAAATGTTAAGTGGACATAAAACAGCAGTTAATTTTTTGTTTTTAAAATAAAATAGTGGTAAAACTAAAGTTACACACATAATTAACTTATTGTAATTCTAACTATGTTAAAGACTTAATCTTAATAGTAAATCAGTTACACTTTACAATAACGTTGTATTTGTTAGAATTAGTAAATGGTATAGCTAACATGAACTAACAATGAACAATAGCATTTATTAATCTTTGTTAGTGTTAGTTGATGCAAATACAGTTATCTGTGTTAGTTCATGGTGTAATGTTAATAATAACAACGTTTTATTTTAATAGTAAATGTTGAAAATAACATGAACTATGATTAATAAATTCTGTAAAAGTATTTGTCATTGTTAGTTTATGTTAGCTAATGCATTAACTAATGTTACCAAATACAACCCTATTGTAAAGCTTTAACAGTAAATGTTTGCATTTTAACAGGCAGACTTTTAAAAAGTTTTAAAAATGCATTCCTCAGACAGTGAACATATTAATGAATTCATTAAAAGTGATTGTTAGTGTCCTCTCTAAAAATGCTGGGTTGTGTATTATGAATAACCCATTTACTTCGACCACCATTTCATCATTAAAAAATGTCATAATATGCAGATATGCATCTATATTCAAAGGTCAACAGAGTGCATGAATTTTCCCTTCAGGGCTTTTCAACTGAATGTGGTTCTCACAACCAACTGGAGAAAAACATAGCATATTAAATCCTGGTAATGAAAGAGTATATAAATTAGGATTCAGAATGAATATGATCAATTTGTTTATCGTTTTGTTTGTAAATATTTTTTTCTCTTACTAATGAAAATTTGATGTGCGCAATTATACAAACAATCTCACTTAGACACATCAGATACATATTCTAAGAATACAAATTTAGATTAATGTAAATTGTTGAGTTTTATAAGCAACAATATTCTGATTCAATTTAAAAAGATTAATTGTTAGGTTAAGTCTAGATCTTGTATTAGTTAAAACCCATTTCCCTGTTCTTGAGTTGAATAAAAGTTATAAATGCTATTATAAAGGATTTATAACTTTATATTTTTAAACAATAAAAGCATCTTGATTCATTAGTATTGATGGGTTATTGGTGTATTGTTCCCACCAATAAAACAATTAATTACCGTTTTAAAATAATGTGTGTACAGCAATAAACACAAACCACCTGAATGAATTTATATGAATTGATGTATTAAATGTTTAATGGTATATTTCTTGTTTTTAATCACGAGTAAGCAATGATGTTATAGTGAATCCCTTGAATAATTAAAGGATGAATAATTAAAGAGTCAAAAATAAATGCACCCCTTTGGGACATAATGGATCTGAAGAGCGGCACCAACAATTCCCTTACAAAAATGTACCATGGTAACTAGAGTTTCCGCCAGAATACCATAGTTACTGCAGTTTTGTGGCAACTATGTGCCCATTATATAGGTTACTTTCCACATTAAAATGAAAAAGGCAGACAGATGAAACGAATGAGAAGAGTGATTCTGAAATATTCCTTAAGAATTTTGGTTTATCAATTCATGATGGTTAAACAAGTATAAATGTTGCATGATCTTGTCGGAAAGTATGGTTGCCATGGTGATTTCTCGTTTCATAAATATTTTATTCGTAGCAGCCACGCAAAGACCAAAAAACATGCTAGCTTACACAAGTTTAAAGCAGCAGACTGTCCTACTTAAAATGATGCTGCTTTAAATAAATATGCTTGGATAATCAAATTATGAACTGTTCAGTGATGCAAGCACATTTACCACCATCATAGTCTTGTTATTTTTTTTAATTAACTGCATACATTGGTAATAAACTATCAGATCTTACCCTCTCTCCTCATTCCCACTTTCAAGCACTTCTTCAGTCGACAGTATTGGCACTGGTTCCGATGGTGCTGGTCGATGGGACAGTCGCGGTTCCCCCGGCAGGTGTAACTGAGGTTTCGTCGCACCGAGCGCTTGAAGAAGCTCTTGCATCCCTCGCAGGTAAACTGGCCGTAGTGTTTGCCGCTGGACTTGTCCCCGCACACCATGCAGTCCACGTTAGGAATTTTGTCCCCGGAGAGCGCGTCGTTCCCGGGAGTCGAACCCGAGGGTGTTCCGGGGGTCCCTCCCGGCTCCTGGCTGCAGATCTGCAGCTGGGACCCGGGATCGGCCGAAATGTTCTCCTGCCACTGATTTACTACCATTGCCATGCTATCCCGTAACACTTTCGCGGTAACAGCCGATACAGTGCGTCTCCGTTCACGCGGGAAGGAGATCACGAACGATCCCGTATATGACGTTAAACGTTAAGCGATCGTTCCACGACAAAAACTTGGCTGAACGAAACTTTCGTTCTCTAATCCGAACCGCTCTTCTAAAGTTTACAAAGTGAGCGAGATGGTGGCATAGCTATTGAATAAAAAGCAACGCGAGGTTTTAATTCTCACCTCGAAAATCCACACAACATGTTGGAGTCCGAAATGTTGCGAATAAAAACGACAATGTCCTTGCGACAAAACCAGTCCCGTCACAAGACCACCATAGCGATCAGTTTGAAGCTTCGCGATCTTCTTGAAATCCCACGTGAAAGCTTTCGATTTAAATGCGCGATCTTATTGTTATTAATGGGCGTTTTGTGGAATCGATGAGACGATGAGACCCAAACAGGCTACAACCCCGACGCGATAAGCAATGACAATTTTATAATTCACGTAACGCAAAAAAAACGCGTAAATAAAATATTCAAGCGCGATCCTTATAATAAACACTTACAATTCCGTCCGTGTACACGTGTCTTTGCCCTGGGAAAGTTCGTAAAGGATCCGTCCAGCTCAGTTTGAATAAAACTTGTGCGTAGTGTTTACAAGCGGAGGTCTTTCACCCGTCCCGTGCGTTTCACCCGCCAGCTGTCCAGCTCATCTCTGAGAATTGTAGTAACGAATTGGGTGAAAGTGACACTAAACAGCCGTGGTCACTGAAGCTCCGCCCCATCGCTCCATATAAAGACATATAAACCATATTAGACTATGGCTTCTTTCTTATGGGGCGGGGTTTGCATATGGTAAGATCATCTATTGGTCAAGGGAGCAGCGAGAAGAGAGCCCTTTGTCCAATTGGTCAAAGATGCTGTTCTTGCACAATTAATAATGCGAATTTCTTAATCTTCTGCACAGGAATGCCAAGAGATGGAAAACCTGGTTGTTTAAAAATTTTTAAAGAAAGTAATAGTACACAGTTCACCCCTATCAACAGTTTATACCCCCCCCCCCCCAAAAAAAGAACTAACTAAAACTTTTACTTTTTAAGAAAACAGACTTGTGCTGCCTCAACAATAATATATTATTATCTTCTAGCCATTTTGCATTGTATGCATTGAGTTTTATATAAAATTTAATTATAAAAAAATCAGTATTTTAATGCAGAGTAAAACTGTAAAATGTACATTATGTTTGCGTGAAACACAAAACATTGGGATCAGTTAGTTACCTTGTTTTAATGGCGTGTTGTTGAAGTGCTAGGATCCACACCATTTGACAAAGGTGCTTCACAGGAGTCCACACTTCTGTTAGTTTAGTCTGTAATGAACATATTGAGAAGCTGTTAATGCACAAAAGGGCCAACAGTGACAGTAGGTTTTACCATTACAATAAAATGCTAAACAAATCTGTTAAACTTACATTTAAATGACAAACTGACTACAGTATATAACATTGAACGCATTATGTGTTTTATAAAATAAGAATTTGACAAGAACCTACTGTAAAACTGAAAATAAATTTACTTAGTTTTGGAATTAGTAAAAGTTACTGGATATATTGCAAATATAGCATTTGTAATATTGAAAACTCCTTTTAAATAAGCTACAACCTTTTTAAATTAGGCTCAAAGAGAGACTTGACCTCATATCTTTTGTTCAGAGAAGTCAGAGAAGTGAATTTTTTACAAACTGTCGTTAGTGACTAACCATTACGTAGCACTGAGACAATTATATTTATTTATCAAACATTATAAAGTTCCAGATTAAATAGCCTCGTTCTGTCAAATGGTACATGTAAAGCAAACACATGACTATTGTGTCAATGCCTTATCAAAACAGCACCAGTAAAACAGTCAACAGACTAGCAAACGTTATTTTCAATGTAAATTGAAAGACTTTTGAGTATACGGTAAAAAACTGAATGAAAATAAATTATTTAGGTATACGCACGAAACATATGGTTCCCAATTAAGCAGCAGGCAAAGAAAAAACTTGATGTTATTGTTGTCCCTGTTTAGCACGACACTTCTAGCGCTAGAGGCTATAAAGTTGGCCTTTAGCTTTGCTTAATTGTTGTCATATGTAACCCTACCTGTCCCCCAATTAGCCTTTTGACTGGCTATTAGATCATTTTGTGGCATACGGACCAAGACTGTGATTTGATGGACATAGTGATTATGTGTAGTTTTATTTAACATCCTCAACTAAAGCAGGCACTTTTAAATGAATATTTTCCATCAAAATAATTCATTATTTAATCATGCATATGTCATTTTATGTGTTGTTATCATTGTCATAAAAGATTTTTGATCTTTACTTTTTCGATAACTTGAAAAGCTGAAATGGTTTTGTTTCAATGAGCTGGCCAAAGATTGCGGATTAAATGAGAGGATGAGTATGATTATGTGCTCAGATCAAATCGCATCATCATATGTCAGATGTGATTGTGAAAATGATTGCACATTGTCCGCATGCCTGTGAGGTGACAGATGATGAGGTCAGGGAGTAAACATGACCGCATTGCATGGCCGATATACAAATGCCACTGGTTTACAGGTTCATTTATGGAAACTCTGACAGTTTGTGAACCATGATTCAGTGCCGGTTATTGGTGTGTAAGACAAGCCATTCCGAAAGGGTCCACATAAACAATTACTGAGTTTAAAGCAGGTATACTATCATCAAACACTAAATCTGCTGGACAGAGTTAAAACAGTAAGGGTTGAATTTATTCTGTTGTTTTAAACTTACTTAGTTAAGCAATATGATAGATATGTAAGGAATAATTGACGACGGGCCGTTGAATTATAAGAAAATAATGCACACCCAATGTGGTAATGTGGCGGGTGTGCATTATTTTCAAATAATATCAAAGGACCGGAGTCAATTATTCAGCTAATACCACGGTTACCAAAAACATTGCTCTGGTGTCTATTTTTAATAAATTTGACAGGTTATGTGTGCGGTTTACAGAAAAATAATCAACACCAAGCGGGTGTGAATTGTTTTTCGATAAACGCACACCTGGCCTGTCAAATGTCTTAAAATAACCACCCGAGCAATGTCTGTGATAACCGTGCTATAAGCTGAATTATCGACTCTGGTCCTTCGAATAATGTAAAGAAAAATTGACAATGTGGCCTTAAATTATTCGAAAATAATGTGTCAATGCGGCATGACCAGTGTTGGGGGTAACGCATTACCAGTAACGCGCAAAACGTACTAATATTACTTTTCTGAAGTAACGAGTAAAGTAACGCATTACTTTGTAAATGTACACATTAAAATTTGAGTTACTTTTTTAAAAAAAGTAATGCAAGTTACTTTTCAGTTTAATTAATTCAATTTAAAAATAAAATAATGTACTGAATTAAAACTGACTACCCAATCATATAGTCACGTAATTTTTTGATTCTTTTTTCGTAATATTATCATGAATTTCTGTGTTTTTTCGTGATCGTATAACGAATTCCTGTTTTCGTGTGATTATCACATATTGGTTACTCAACTGCTTTTTCCTATTTTAAAACCATTGTCGCTTCGGTTTAGGGTTAGATTTGGTGCTTGCATTAGAATCTCACTTTATACATTGGTTTATACTAATTTTTCTGTTTTTTTATATGTCACCTGGCGTTAGGGTTAGAGTTGGGTTTGGGTAGGGATGTCATTTAATTTAAATCTAACCCTAAACCAAAGCGACAATGGTAAGAAAATAGAACAAAACAGTTGAGTAACCAATACGTGATAATCACACGAAAACAGGAATCACAAAAAACCACGGAAATTCATATATCACGTAAAAAGAATCAAAAAATTACGTGACTATATTACGAAATTTAGTGAGACTGGGCTGAAACTGAACATATTAACGTAGAATTATGCACTCTGTGCACCTAAGCGGGAACAGTTGGCAGGCCAGAGCTTAACATTTTTGCGATCAAACACCTGCAAGGCCTGAAAGAGATCAAGCCTCAGCCAAGTAAGAAAAAGTAATGCAAAAGTAACTTAAAAGTAACGTAAGCATTACTTTCCATGAAAAGTAACTAACGCAATTAGTTACTTTTTTGGGGAGTAACTTTATATTGTAATGCATTACTTTTAAAAGTAACTTTCCCCAACACTGGGCACGATACGAAGCGAGCAAATTTGGCAGGTTAGGTGTGCATTTACAGAAAAATTATCAACACCCGTGGGACATTTCTCAACCAATCAAAATAAAGCATTTAACAGCCCATGGTATAATTGAAAATAATGCACACCATTATGCCGCATTACCATCTTGGGTGTGCATTATTTTTCGAATAATTCATCGGTTCGTCGTCCATTATTCCTTACATAATAAATGATTGTCAGTACATCTTACAAACCACTCAGTACATAAAACTATATTAAGATATCTGACTGAATTATGCATTTCTTCTGATGGCTAGTACCCATAGAGATGCACTTATTGAATATATAACACAAAAATCTCAGGAATAGCTTTATAGAGCAATTATTAAGAGTTAAAAAATATATAATAATTGCATTTAGAGATAATCTAATTGTTTTGTATTATACATTTTCATAATGGCAATTAAATATGTAAAACAAGTCATATGTTCAGACACACCATCTTCTTTGTTATTATTAATTTTAGTTTTCCTCCACATTTTCCTTGGTCAAAAAATGGTCACAAGCTGTAACTGGGGCACTACCCTTTTAAAAGGTCCTAATATGTATCATTTTGGTATAGATATATGGATATGTATTTAAAATATATTAATATGCACTATTTGGTACCCATTTGTATATATTTCGAAAGGTTACTGCCCCAGTGACGAGCTAATTACCATTTTTTGACCATTTTTATCTGACAGTGCAGAATAATACTATGAAATATCACAAATAAAACAATGCTGTTTAGATTACATCTTGCTCTCATTATGTTACATTACTCTCTGGTCAGCTTCACAAAGGTGCATACTGAGAAATATGTTAAAGGAGTTTCCATGTAAAATACATTGCTTGTTTTATCATTAGCCAGATCAAATTATTCATTAAAATAATTTAAACAATAAAACAAGAGTATATACACAAATATAAGAACATATATACAGTAGCATACTGTGCAAAAGTCTTAAGCCACCGTGCCAGAATTAGATTTGTTGTTTTTGCAATGTTATAGTGATCATATATAATTGTTTCTCAGTCTCTTTAATAGAATACATCCAGAAAATACAGGAAATGTGTATATTAAAAGCTGCATAAAAATGTAAACTGTGGGGTCAAGTTTTTAGGGTAAACTCCCCTTTCACTTGAGCAATAGCAGGAAACTGCAGGATATCTTCAACCTAAATTAAATTAAATCATATTTCCCAATTATAAAGAAATAAGTCTTTTTGTACTTCATTCTGCTCAGAAACGCTCAAGATGTTTAGTGCCAAGAGAGGTCACACTAAACACAGACGATGCCTAAAGAAGACATTTATTCCTTAGAATTAAATTTTTTTTTTTTACATATTTTCTGTATTTTCTGTTTGTATCTTAATAAAATAGATTGAAAAAAAAATGGATGGACATTAAAAAGTCTGGTGGTGGTGGTGGCCTAAGACTTTTGCACACTACTGTACATTAAAATATATATTTTTAAGTTTTAAATATCATGAGAACATTTGAGCTCCGATGCAAAAGCTTCAAAATGCCACCTATTTCAAAAATGAGATAATGGTATTATTAACCGAATGCTCTCGGCACATGCATTCATCAAATACTTTTGATTTAAATCTGCTTAATCCCAACCTCATGCGATTTAGAAAAACTGGTTTGTTGGCAGCAGAATCCATTTAAAAAGTGTGTTAAAAATGCTGATTTACAAGAAAACATGTCAGACGCACTTTTTGCAGGGTTTTGCATCTGAGCTCTTCATTTATTTAGTTAAGTGTCCAAAACACTGCTAATGTCTAATCAGCTTACTGTACAATCCATGGTCAATAAATGGTCCCACTGGGGTAGTTCCCTTTAAAAAGGTCCTAATATGTATTTAGGTAAAGATAAGTACCTTTTTGATATATACTTATATGCACTCTTTGGTACCCATTTGTACCTCTGGGGTATAAACTCTTTAGGTGTATACTTTTGAAAGCTTACTGCCGTAGTGATAGCTAATGATCATTTTTTGGCATCTATGCTTTTCATTTATTCAGCTTAGTGTCCAATACTTTGACTGATGTCTATTCAGCTTGCTGTACAGTACACTATGAATTAAACTAATTAACAATATATTACAGTACTTTATAATCCTCAATGTGATATACCCACAGGAAAAGATTTAGATTTTGGTGCCTTTTTTGTCAGCATTCACTGTGTTTTCTTTCCTCTGTCTGATTAGAGTTGATTAAGAGGTTAGATGTTGAGAAGCATGGCGTCTTTAACTGAGATTTATCTGTTCCTGTACTGACCCCTATGGGGTTGCCTGCCCTCACCCCAATGTCCTCTAGATTTATTTGGTTGTTTGTTTATCTATTCCTAGGAGTCTTGCGTTTCTCCCTATTTTTTATCCTGTTTATGCATCCAAGTCTCATTTTTCACAGCAGCAGCATTATGAAGTTCTTGCGATTTGCTGAAACAGTCAAAATATGGGTCAAATGCGCTAACGACCCTCATGACCTGGATACTCGTTTTAAAGCCAAACCGAGTCTCAACCCAGAGTTTGCAAGCTGTACAGAAGAAAAATAAGCTTCGGGTTTTAACAGCCTGATCTCACGAGAATTCGTACGTATTTTACGAGTTGGCTAATACTGATGAATTTGTACGAAGTGAATCGTACCAAAACATAAGATTATCAAAACAATAACGAAACCCCACCCCAACCCTAACGTCAAAGGGCAAATCGTGCAAAAGTGTACGCATGTAGTTATACGAAGTAATACGAATTAGCCACCTCGTAAAATACGTACAAATTTACATTAGATAGCTGTAGTTTTAAAATGAATGATCCTGTAGCTTAACTGGTAAAGCTTTGCGTTAGCAGCGCAAAGGACATGGGTTCAATTCCCAGGGAACTCACATACTGCTCAAATGTATAGCACAGTCGCCTCGGATAAAAGCATCTAATTGATACGTAAATGCATTCTTATCTTCAAAATATAGAAACTTATAAAAAATATTGTGGAAGGGAACAAAATTAAAATCTCATAAATCTTCCTTTTACAAATGTTTTAATGTCTCAACTTTTAAAGTTTTTAAACCATATAATGTGAACGACACCAAACATTCACAAAACTCACTGAAGTAAGAACAGGCTTTTGTCTATGTACGCATTTCTGGTTTTCTGGGCTTTAACGGGGAGAGCAACAGTATGTGGCTAGCATGACCTGACATGCCTCTGAAGCTGGAGGGGGGCTTGACCTTTGCTCCCTGGCTTCGAACCTACGAAGATGAAAAAAGGGTTTGGTTAGGAGGGAACTTCTTAAACAAGAGCTTCTGTTTTGGTCAGGAATGTCAGTTCCATAAAAAGATTCCTATAGAGAGGCAGAAGCCAATAGAGAAGAGAGAGATAATGAAGATATAACAGAGTGTGTATGGACATTGTAGGCCTGGTTGTTATGTGGGATGTATTTCAGTGAAGGTTTGGATCAAATTATTTTCGTTTTGTATTTCAGAAACCAAGTTCGGATCTATCATGGATTAACCAGAATCAACCACCAAATACTCTAAATTGTCATGTAAAGTAAAATTCGAAAATTATCATAGTTTTGCGCTGTTTGGTAAATGTAATAAAACCACACCAATGCTATCTCATGGCAATTCGTACGTATTTTACGAGGGAGCTAATTCGCATTCATTCATACGACCACATTTGTACATTTGAACGACTTGCCCTGTGACGTTAGGGTTAGGGGTGGGATTAGGGTGTTTTTTTAATACATGCGAATTTGCCAACTCGAAAATACTTACAAATTCTGGTGGGATCAGCCAGAACCACACTGACATAGGGGCGGGGTTAGGGGTGGGGATTCGATTCATTATTGTTTTTATAATAATTGTATGTTTTTGTATACTTTACTTTGTTTGAATACATAAGAATAAGCCAACTCATAAAATGCGTACGAATTTTCGCGGGATCAGCCAGAACCACACTGACATAGGGGCGGGGTTAGGGGTGGGGATTCGATTCGTTATTGTTTTTTATAATATTGTATGTTTTTGTATACTTTACTTTGTATGAATACATAAGAATAAGCCAACTCGTAAAATGCGTACGAATTTTCACGGGATCAGCCAGAACCACACTGACATAGGGGCGGGGATTCGATTTGTTATCGTTTTTTATAATAATTGTATGTTTTTGTATACTTTACTTTGTATGAATACATAAGAATTAGCCAACTCGTAAAATGCCTACGAATTTTCACGGGATCAGCCATAACCACACTTAAATTGGGGGGGGTTTCGGGGTGGGGATTCGATTCGTTATTGTTTTTTATAATAATTGTATGTTTTTGTATACTTTACTTTGTATGAATACATAAGAATTAGCCAACTCGTAAAATGCGTACAAATTTTCGTGGGATCAGGCTGAACCACACTGACACATGGGGCGGGGATTCGTTATTGTTCTTTTTTATAATAATCTTATGTTTTTGTACATTTTACTTTGTATGAATACATAACAATTAGCCAACTCGTAAAATACGTACAAATTTACGTGGGATCAGGCTGAACCACACTAACATAGGGCTGGGGATTCATTATTATTTTTTTAATAATAACCACATGTTTTTGTACATTTTTCTTTGGATTAATACTTAAGAATTAGCCAACTCGTAAAATGCATACAAATTCTCTTGGAATCAGTCTGAACCACACTAACATAAGGGACGGGGTTGGGGGGGGGATTCGCTATTGTTTTTTTATAATAACCACGTTTTTGTAAATTTTTCTTTGGATTAATACATAAGAATTAGCCAACTCGTAAAATGCATAAAAATTTTCACAGGATCAGGCTGAACCATGCTGATATAGGGGTGGGGTTAGGGTGGGGATTCGTTATTGTTTTATTTTTTAGTAATAGTATGTTTTTAGTATGAAATTACTTCGTATGAATACACACAAATTAGCCAACTCGTAAAATACGTACAAATTATTGTGGGATCATGCTGAACCACACTGACATAGGGGCGGGGTTAGGGTAGGGATTCGTTATTTTTTATAATTATAATAATATGTTTTTAATACAATTTACTTCGTATGAATAAATGAGCAAACTTGTAAAATATGTACACATTCTTATGGTATCAGGTTAACCACACTGACATAGTGGCGGGGTTTAAGATGTGGATTCGTTATTGTTTTTAGAATAATCGTATGTTTTCAAATGATTCACTTCGTATGAATATATGCGAATTAACAAACTCGTAAAATACGTATGAATTCTCATGGGATCAGGCTGAACCACACTGACATAGGGGCAGGGATTTGTTATTGTTTTCTTATCATAATAATAATATATTTTTGTATACAATTTACTTTGTATGAATACATACGAATTAGCCAACTCATAAAATACGTACGAATTCTGGTGGGATCAAGCTGAACCACACTGACATAGGGGCAGGGTTAAGGATGGGAATTTGTTTTTGTTTTTTATAATAATCGTATGTTTTTATTTCACTTCGTATAAATACATACAAATTAGCCAAATTGTAAAATACATACAAATTCTTCTAATAAATACTAATTAATTATTAAAAGAATTGTTTTATTATGCCATTGATTTATTTAATATTTTACTATTTTCTTAAATAATTTGTGCTATATTTCACAACAGTTTTACTGTTTTAAATTTTATTGTAGCTTTCTATTAATAGTAGGCCTGAGTATAACAGGTGTGACAACTTACCCCAGTTTAAAGCCAAGCCTTCAAAATTAACCCCTTCATGTGAAATATTTCCCAGAGTATGAGTAATGAGACTCACTCTGGTCTCAGTTTAAAGAATCGTGTTAGAGTAAAAGCAATGCATTGTGTGAAATGAAGCACCTTCATCTTGATCCTCTTTAAAAAGAAAAAGAGCGCTCATTAAAACACAAGTCATGTAAATCAAGCTGCCGGAGGAAAACAATCTGATTATAAATTATCAGACAGGAAGACTGTGACCAATGAGCTTAACAAGGCAAAACACTGGGATTTGCTAAACACCCCCACCAGTCTGTCTACTATAATATGATGTTTATGGCCATTTTTACCCCCGGACTTCGGTCATGCGATGGAGCAATAAATTACTCAAGCAGGGCCGCTGGAGGGAAAGTCCTTGTGACTCTGAGTCGTGGCTCTAGCAGGGCGAGCGTGACATACAGGGTCACATCTGAAGATAACCTTGTGTTTTCTTCGACATGGCGGTCGCCTGGAAAGCGAACATTACCCGCCCACTGAGGGTTTCAATCTGCTGCGATGGGCAGCGTTGACACGTAGCATCGATACATCTTGAGCCGAACGCTTTACTTCATGTCGTCTTTGTATCCACCAGCAGATAAAGAGGCTAAAAACAGGAAATAAAAGGGAACGTGCGGAACTGTGAAAAATGAGTTTCACTGCTGATCTAGATTACAAGTTCAACCACAGATGGTCAAGCTTATTATAGTCATACTCCCACAGGACCAGAACCAGCATTGATATTTTTTAAAAGCTACACATACAATATATTCAGATTTGTGGTCGATCAATAAACAATAGTTGTTTCATTGACAAGGTTTTAAACTTTTACAGATTTGTACTAAAGCTATACAATAAAATGCCATGTTATGGTTATCACTTGATCTTATAATCTTCATAACATCATTACACATTCATAACACAGACTTTATTGAATCTCAAGATTTTGTTGGACATTCAAAGTTCACTAAAGCAGAGGTCTTCCACGTTTTTCGGGGCAGGGACCTGTTAGATGTGAGAGGCATGGAGCAAATACTAAAAGTGTAAAACATAGATGTAAGCAGTAAGGTACGAGAGGCTGCTTTATCATATTTACTGTGCGTTCAGACCAGCCACGGTAGAGGCATCAAGCGCGAGTGATTTCAATGTTAAGTCAATGTGGAGGTCTCGCGGCGCAAATGAGGCATTTAGCACGGCGCAGCAGACACGATTCCGCCTCATTCACGCGTCTAGTTCATGCGAGTGGCTCAAATTGAGCGTTGCCGTGGAAAACGCGCGAGTTGAAAAATTTGAACTTTGGCGGAAAAAAGCGTTGCGTTAACCAATCAGCTTGCTCTAGTAGTGACATTATTACAAAAAGCGAGCGGAGTCTCATAAGCCCTTCCCATGACGCGCATTTCCACGTGAATGTCTCGATGACTAGAATTGAAGCGAGTAAACTCAAAATGTTCAAGCAGCAGACTCAAATTTGACGCCTCAAACGTGGCTTGTGTGAGATTTAGACACAAAGCAAACTGAAGCAAACGGTTTTATAAATAGAAACAAACCATATTGTCACACAGCCATACTATGTTAAGACAGTATATTAGTATTATTATATTGCAGTTGTATATGCATAATTTTCTGTGTATTTTTTTGTTAAAGTGGGCGCTCAGTCCAGCTTGTGATTAAACATCATTTGGCGGACCCCCTGAGAGCGGCGGACCCCCGGTTGAAGACCCATGCAATAAAGCATGACACTAGCCACGGCAAAATTCATGGGTATTTTAGGAAACATAGATACATATAATGAAAATATATGACATTTACATTTATGCCTATGGCAGATGTTTTTATCCAATGCGACTAAGAGTGCATTACAAGCTCGACAATTCATCATTACGTGTGTTCCCTGGAAACAAACCCATGACCTTTTGTGCTGCTAACGCAATGCACTACCAACTGAGTCACAGGAACAAATCATATATAAATTGTACATGTACAGTTATACTGTAAGTTATATCCAAATGCATTAATGTAAATGCACGCATGTCTGGATTCATCTCTAAAACTAAAGGTGCATGAAGAACCGTCACTCAGCGATTACAGTACATCGGAGATGGTGTCCGAGCAGCCTGTATTTCACCTATAAGGAAGGGCCAAATTCCCTGTAGTTAAAATCTCAGACGGTGGTCTTTAACACATTCTCTCTCCCTCTCGCTCTACCTCCCAATCCCAATAAAAACCTTCTGACCACCAGTTGACCTTTCGCTGTTCTCCCCCATCCAAATGCTCTGTGTTCACTGCAACACCAGAGTCCAGCGGAGGCCGATGGGGGCCAGCAGCTGTGGGGAGGGGGATATGAGGTCACAAGGGTCAGGTACTGGTAAAGTCATCGCTGAGGCTCCGATGTGGGGCATCATTTCCCCCCATCAAAGGCGGCTCTGACGTCCATGGGGGCCGCTGTGATGGCCCCGCTGTTCTAAGGCTCGAGATGGACAAGGGTAAATAAAGTGATACCAGGTGTTAGCCACAAAAAAATCCAACAAACCAGGGCCCCATTTCACACTAAGCCGCCCCGTCCGGGTGCGCGTGAGGTATGGCAACACTGCAGACAAAGCCAAAACAACGATTTGATCCTGTTGAGGATGCAAATTCAGAACGTTACCAAAAAAGGCATCAAATCTCGGCGGAGACATAAGCACGAGTTTTGAGAGGGCCATGAAAGACCACCAAAAAAATCTGACCCCTTGAATAACTGTGAAGACCAGGCCAAGTGGAATTACTGTGGCGGAAACAAATCGGATCTGACAATGAGTGAAGTACAAACAGAGAGACCCCAACAAGTGTTATAAGCGTAAAAGGGCGGCTTTGAAAACTCCAACATGCGCGGGTCGCCCCCAAAACTGTGCAGGAGCCCCAATTAACGCTAATTAACATCAACGACAGGCAAGAGGCCATTAGTCCGGCTAATCCGCCGTTTACATTTTCCTCCTGGAACCCTGCTGGCCAATTCTCACCCCAATCATAGCAGGGACACGTTGTTAAAGGGCTAGCATCAAAGCTTTTCCACTTCGCAAACTGCCCCATTAGTCCAAGATCTGGACTCGGGTGGGATGCACCTCAAAGACCCCGAGGGCTGGGTGACAAGCCAAGTCTCTGTGGTCTGGACCTCAATCTGAATCATCAACAACTTGTTTGGGTCTTTATGATGATCCGCGGCCTTTCAGAGAGCAGGTGGTCTCTGAAAAAGGTTAAAGATGTGATACTGTAAAATGCCTCATTATGGATGCTCCGATCTGGCAGCATGTGTGTTGGTAGATGCAATGCTTTGGGATGAGTGGAAAATATGGCTCTGGTCCAAAGTCTAGTAAGCGGCAACATTGCGGGGCATTATTGGCACACTCCCTGTGCAAAGACTATGCTTTGCAGACAGGGAATCCCATAATGCACTGCAGGAAAAACTATTCAAGAATATAAATATGTGACCCTGTCAGTGAAAACCCAGTCATTTTCTTGTAATTGACTGTTTTGTAAATAACATTGTGTGAGTAAGGTCATGTCTAAGATTAAAATCAATGTGACATCAGTGATTGAAATCAAACTTTGATGATACAAATCTCATAATATGATTTTTACACGTTAGCCGGAAAGGTCGTGCATTTACAATTGAAGATCTTAGATGCAAAAATCTCTTGGTGCGTCTGACATGTTTTCTTGTAAATTAGCATTTTTATCTCAACAAACCAGTATTTCTGAATGACCTGAAGTCAAGATTAAGTGGATTTTAAGTGAAAGTATTTGATGAACGTATAACTAAGAGTATTCAATTAATATCATTATCTCATTTATGACGGAGGTGGGTGATTCTCGCGAAATTAGACTTATGAGGTTTCATGAAACATATGAATAAAAAAAGTAAATGCAAAGTAAGAGTATCAAAATAAGAAGCATCTCTTCATGTACTATTTTGCACATGATTACAAATGACATCATACAAACCAGTTTTGTTGTTTTTCCACATTTAAGGGGAACATTTTTATTACCGCAACATGTCCATGACTGGATTTGGGTTCTTGACATGGAAATATTGATAATTAAAAAATCTAAAAAATAAAAAGCTTCAGTGCATGTTATACTATAAACATTCACAGTAAAGAAACATGTGGTATTTGGTGATCATTGGTAAATGTAGAGACAATAATAAGGAATATAAATGTGTCCAAATCAATTTTTTCATCCTCCGCAACAATTTTCAATCATTGTTAAAGCAAGGAACTAACATTTTCAAAAAAAAATTTATTGGAAGGGACATAATTGACTGTGACACTCAATATGGCTACCAGGTAAGCAGTTCTTATTTTTTTCTCTCCAGATAAAAGTTGAAATTTTGTTTGTCATAGTACCTAGACAACTTTTTAGTTCTCATTACCGAAACATGAGTTTGTAAATGCATATATTTAATGTAATATCATGTTGCGGTAATTTTTGATAATTTTTGGTAATCTAAATGTAAATATTAATATTAAATGTAAATAATTCTATAGGAAATATTTTTTTAAATCTTCTAAAAATAATGGTAATAGTAAGTCCAGACCTTAAACTTATATGTGCAAAAAAATGGCTTCAAGGGCTTTTTAAAATTCTGATGCTGGACTCCTTCTAAATCTGGATTTCGTGAGAATCACCCAGGTGGTGTTTAGAGGCTTTTGCATCTGATCTCCTCAATTTATTCAAAACTTAAAAATAATAAATCAAATATATAATTTTTACACAATATTAGACAAAACAGCTCACTGCGTTTTAAAACCAAGCTGATCTCTAATTGTTCTCGAGAACAGAATTTAACTATAAATTAATGTTATGTTGTTTTGTTATATTTTTTATATATCTTCATATTGTGCGATTGTCATAGTATCATTAAAGTGGTGACTGTGGAGGAGCGATCCAAAACAGCAAAGGGTTTAATGGGCGAATATCAGCACTTTTACAGCACTTCCTATCAGATTCAAGGACTGAACCAAACTATAAAGTTTTAATAACTTTATCACATCAACAACATGTCTTTTAGTTAATGAGCCGAATATGTAGGAGGAAAAAAGTTTGTGTGAAAAAAGTGATTTTATGGGGGTCTGTAAAGAAGTGTAACTTACCATAAGCTGAATCTCTGATTCTAGATCAGTATTTATGCCACAAAACACAGAGCACATGTGAAGAGACGATCATTTACAGAGTTCACAATGAACAGACAAACAGAAAAGTGTTTATCCCTTTAAAGAGCACAAAGACTGAGCTCTCTAACAAACAAAAACAAGACGGATTCTGTTTGCCCTCATTTAGCAAAGCTAAAAATTAACCAACGTAAACAATTAATCTAGATTTTATTGCAACATCTTCACTGAAGCATATGTTTTCTCTTAAGGGTGATTATAAAGAATCATATGGTTTGACCTGAATGATTAAATGTATCTGTATAGCACCATTAAAGTTTGAATAAATAGTTTGCCTCTGGTTTACCTTTAGCTTTTAAGGGTGGTTTCCCGGACAGGGATTAGACTAGTCCTAGATTAAAATAAATATAAGAGCTATCCAAACTGAAAACAACTTGCACTGACATATCTTTAAATACATCAGTGCCCTTTGTTTTGCCTCAAAATGCACACAAGTAATGTTTTAGTAAGGCATGTTTGTTAAAACTAGTTATATTTCCTAATTACTAACTAAAACCTAGTCCTGGTTTAAGATAATCCCTGTCCAGGAAACCATCCCTTAATGTATTTTCCCTTTTACTTGCAATTCGGTTGGTTGGTACCTTACAGATAAATATCTATTTAATATGTTAATAATACATTAAAAATGTTGCTGTCAAGCTAAGATTTTTCTCCTGACCCAAAAAACGATTGAAATTTCACACATTTGCTTTAGAGTATCTCAACAATGTCTCAGACTGTGCCCAGATTTGACAAGATACCAAAGTCTGAAATGAAAACATTTCACGTTTCAATCCACATGAGCTACGATATCCACATTGATTTTATTACACTGTAAAAAATATTATTTTGTTGAATCAAGTCATGTCAACTTACTATTATTTATCTTGATTAGATATGAGTTGTTATAATGTATAAAATATAGTTTAAAAAGTCAACTTCATTTTATAAGTTGTAGCAACTCATCTCTTGTCAAGATAAATAATTATAAGTTGACATGACTTGTATATCGAAGTTGATACAACAAAAAAAATTAAGGCAGCAAAGATTTTTTACAGTGCACGTTTACTAGTCAACCGTTAAATGTGTGTCTCATAAGAATTCGTACATATTTTACGAGTTGGCTAATTCGTTTGAATACATCTGAAGTGAATCATACAAAACATTAGATTTCATTAAAAAAACTATAACAAAACCCCACCCCTAACCCTAATGACGCGGGGTCAAAAGTAATGGTACAAAAATATACGAATGTGGTCGTACGAATTTATACGAATTAGCCGCCGCATAAAATACCTTTGAATTGCCATGAGATATAGTAGCATTAGATATTTCAGAAAAGTTTTTACTTAAATTTTTTTCCTGATCAAAAGACCAAAGTAAAATGGGTCTCCTTTGGAGTTTCAAAAGACTTTCCAACAGTGTCTCAAACTGTTCCCAGAGCTGCCTGAATATGAGTGCAAACATTTCCCATCTGAGCTTACATAATTTTACAGCTCTATACATGTATATTATATGTGTCTAATATTATTTTCCTTTAAAGAAAATTATTCAGACATATAGTTTCAAAAGACATGAAAATCAAGACTAAAATTGCCTCAGAACTATTTAACATTTGACTATTAAATACTTATTTACACTGTAAAAAATACAGAGCATTTTTGTCAAATCAACATATATTTGTGTAACTTTAACTTAAAAAAATTAAGTTAAACAATTTCAACTTGATTTTATAAGCTATGTAAACTTTTCACAATCCCAAACTTAAAATAGTAGTTTCAAACCAAGTTTTTATTTCAAGCTTATTTTTTTATTACATTATTCTAAATATTTACTTCAATTAGCCAAAACTGATAAACACTCTTAAACAGATGACTTCTGTTCTGTTTTAACACACTCGGACACACAATTTAGATGAGTTAGTGGTTATTGGGAAAGCATGTGTTTTAAAAAAACAAAAAACTGGTGTTGAGAAAATATTTTTAACTTTAAGCGAAACCTCATAAAGCCTATAAGTGCTAAAGGGCAGTTGGAAGATGTTTTAAATAAAAGTTGCTCACACATATACCGGCACCTATTGCTCTAGGGCCGTTCCCTACCCTCCCTACCCTCCCCCGGTCCTGAAATCCGATCTGTCGGCATGCAGCTCGGAATTCTTCATTCACCCTGACATTTGACCTCTGGCCTTTTTGGCAGCACAGAGAAGAGAAGATGAAGTGTCCGTGGCTCTTTTTCTACAACACAAAAAATCTCCTGTTCTTGCAAGCCTCCCACACATTCGCGTACACACACACATAGAGAAAGAGAGAGAGAGAAACACTTTCGGGATGACTTCTACCGATGTATCCCCCTTGTTCTTGTGATCCACCGAGTACAATTACATACAATATCTGGCTAATAGTCTGTGACATCAAGGGAGCGCTTCAAAAGTGCGAGTCTCCATCTCCGGTTTAACTGCCCACAAACTTGAGCAACTTAAAAGCTGTGCTCAATGCTTGCTGGACCATCTGACCATCATGGGTGCAGTATTATGTGTTGGACGGAGCCGCTCTGTCATTTTCTTCTTTGATTGCGCCATTACAATGTAATCAGTGTTTGAGAATAAGTGAAAAGGCTTCTTGTGTTGCGTCTGAGCAATTCTTGCCTTGCTAGTGTGCGCACAGCTTTAGCTCCATTCATGTGCATGACAACAAACTGACTGTTGAGTGAGTGTCAGGTCATTTGATATACTGCCTCACTTTGTAGAGCAGTTATCTTTCTTTGTTACTTTTCCCTTTTACTTGAAATTCGGTTAGTTGATACCCCCCAGATAATCCCAAAGGAAATGACAAATTTCAATTTAATATCACAGCTGTTTAACATTGAAATTGATTTTGGCAAAAGGATTTTTTTTTATTTGTGCTTCATTTTGACCAATCTCACATATTTTAAACAATGCATCAGACTGTGCTCAGATTTGATAAAAAAGTGCAGACCAAAGGTGGCAATCCAAACATTTCTTATTATTTCACATGATTTCTACCAAAAAGTCTGAAACGGTGTTTACATTTACTGTAAATTTAGGCATTTAGCAGACTTTTTCATTCCATGGCGACTACCAAAAGCATGGAAAAACAGCAAAGCGATTTGTCAGGAAAGAAGCAACATGAAAAGTGCCACCCTGATCTCACGGAAATTAGTATTTATTTTAAGAGTTGGCTAATTCATATGAATTCATACAACGAATTGTACAAAAAAGTATGATTATTAGAAGAAATATGTGGTTCAACATGTGGTATTTTCTTTCTTATGCTGCTACTTCACTTGCATATCCATAACATTTCAGAAATATGTGCAGGTCCCCAATTTACTTGCACTTGTTTACAGGCTATTCTTGCCTTAATTAAGATGGTGATGGTAAAAAGTAAAAGCTGCTCTACTTAAAAAAACGTATTCAATTGGTAACACCTAAAAAATTAAGCTTTATTAACTTAAATTTTCTCATTTTGTGAGTGAAGAATTAAAGCTGAAGAAACGTTTAAAATGTAATTATTGAAAACATTTTCCAGTCCTTCCAGAAAAACGCGGAGTTTTTTTGTGATTGTTGCGAGCAAAAATCCATTTTGCGGCACGTTTTCTTAAAAAATGCTATGGAATATGCGGGATATTTATGCAATTTATGCGATGGAATTGCGTTAATTTGCCAAAAATTGCGGAACTTGCAAAAACTGCAGAAACTTGCAAAAGCTGCAATGATCACTTCATAACGTTCCCATGGCAATAAAGGACAAGGCTGCGCTTTTGGGAAGTAAATGCAACATTTTTCAACTTTCTGCTAATATATATGTGACTTTTTGCTACGAAAATGCGGAGATTATGAAATCATACAAACCCCGCATATTTTGTGCGCGGAAATATGTAATTAATGCAGCGAAAAAATGCAGCCCCGCATAAATATGCGGACTTTGGCTGATTATGCAATATATCGCGCGATCGCACAATCGCGTTTTTCTGGAGGGACTGATTTTCAACTGAACTTTTTCACTTCAAGTTAGAAAATTTTACTTGAAAAAAACTTTTCAAACAGATTTTTAGGCATTACCAAATGAGGGTTGCGTCCGAAAACTGTAAATTGCTGCCTTCTCAGGGAGTATTCCAAGGCAGGAAGGCATCAAGGCATGTTCAAATCCAATGTTAGGTTTACTTCTATGTATCTACTCCTGAGATACCTCAAACGTCCTATCCCACAATTCTATGCGTGTGCGCGCATGGGGAATGTGATTGGTCGAGCCTGGTCGAGTTTGAAAAATTTAAATTGCGGCCAAGAAAGTGGCTGGGCACAAATATAGTTTAAATAAATGTATATTTTCACTTTTTACACCTTTTAATTGCATTTCTAACGAGAAATTACTATTGTAGTTTTCAAATATGTGATTCGTTATCACAAAGGCACTCTCTGTTTATATTTCAAACACGCTGCATTTGAAGTGTGTCCAAAAGTGTTTCTCTTAGCTACCTTCATGCCATCGAAGTCATTGCCTCATGAGGCAGCGAGGCAACAACTAAGTTTTCGGATGCAGCCAAACTAATTTTTTTAAGTTGATCCAACTTTTACTGTTTACAGTGTATCGCAGCAGCTGGCCAAAGCGTCCAATGATGAGCAGCCTATGAATTTGTCAATGTCTAAGGTGGCAACCGTGCACTAGCGGAGTCAAAGACTGCATATCTGCTCCTTACGGGCCCCTGTAGGCCAGCAGTTTTAAATGCTTGGAAACGCAAGGCGTGCCTTTTTATATTGCTAGGCACCCACAGAGGCAGCTCTCCTGTCAATCAAATATTTAATTGTGAGCATTCTTTTGCTGTTAACTGTCATATTAGCAGAAATTTTAAAATGAGGACGCTTGCTCTGACCTTGATTGAGGGTAAGAGGTGCACAAACACGCAGAAGACAGTTAGTGAGTGCAGTCCGGTTGTTACAAGCAACTCTAAACTTCCGTCAACACAACATAAGGCCCGCCTTTACCCTCATTCGATTGGACAATAGAAAGACGCAAATGATGTTGTGCACTTTTCCGCTCCCAGCGCTCCTTCAAAAACGCATGCTGCGGCAGGCGGCAAAAACTGCAAGGCGTTCCGCGCACATAAACAGCATGCAAAAAGTTGTATTCCGACTAGCAGTAGCAGAGTGACGCGATCTCATTGATTTCAATGGAAACTTGGCGACTTCCGCCGACACGAGCGACAGTAACTGTTGGCAACTGGATGGGGCGTTTCCAGTCACGTGACATAGTTGAGAAAAGTTTACCTTAATGCAAATTATTAGCAACTTTCAGGGGCGACTACCAATGTGAACGAAGCAGTGAAGTTCATGTCATCCATCTCTCGTCAGTTACTGGAGTAGACGTTATTCATTTATTTATGACAACCAGATATAGAAACGCCTCTTTTGAAAGAGACGAGTGACACACAGCGACAAAATCGCTTATAATGTGAATGTGCTGCATTCAGACTAGCAACGACTACCAGTAGCAGAGCGACGCGATCTCACTGATTTCAATGGAAGCTTGGCAACTTCCGGCGGCACAAGCGTCAGTGATGACAACTGGATGGGGTGTGTCCAGTCGCGCGACAAAGTTGAGAAATGTTTAACTTTACGCAAATTATGAGCGACTTTCGGGAGCGACTACCAATGAGAACGAAGCAGTGGAGTTCATGTCATCCGTCTCACGTCAGTTACTGGAGTGGACGGTACTGATTTGTTTATGACAACCAGATATAGAAACGCCTCTTTTGAAAGAGACGAGCGACAAACAGCGACAAAGTCGCTTATAATGTGAATGTACCTTAACGCTTACTGCCCATAGAAAATCATTCAAAAAAGGCGCCTGCAACTGCCATAAACGCGCTTGGTGATATCGGCCCCTAAAACTAAAGTAAAGAGGCTGGTCTGGAAAATGTAAGAAGAAGAAAGTATGGATATTTGTGTAAGGAGTAAAAGTAAAAATCCGTAAGAAACATAGTGAAGTAAAGTATTTGTACTTCGTTACTTCCCATCTCTGCCTACCCCTAACTCCAAAAATGTACGAATGTGGTCATAATATTAATACGAATTAGCCCCCTCGTAAAATACGTACAAAGTGCACTGAGATTGTTTTGGAAGTGCAAAGTCCTTACAAAGTTTTCACGGACCATTAAAGACACAACCTGTGTAGGTAGAGACAGAAGATTAGAATTTTTGGTTATTCCTAAAGAAACAACAAAGACCTTCATTAAGTTTCCTGCTACTGAGATTTTTTTCCGACCATAAGATAGGGTGACCATACGTGCCTGATTCTTCCTGGACACAGGTCCTGGTCAGGTTTTCGGTGCATCTTCAAATACGACTTTCGGAAGTCGTATTTGTTGACCGCATACGCCATTCAGTTAAAAACAAAAGACATACAGTTTCATTCTTACCTTAAAATGTAACGGTTGTTTTTCTGTAATTATAATAATAATCCTCTATGACGTATGCAGTTGACAAATACGACTTCCGAATGACGAACCCGAAATTCTGACCAGGGCTGGGTTTCCCGATAACGATTGAACTTAGCGCTTAAGAGCGCTTTCTACGAGCTACTTTACGAACATTCATTGTTCATTTACGTGCGTATCCCAAAGATGCACGTATAACAATTGCTCGCAGTTGGGTTTTAAGTGCTACTTACGAGTCGCTATCCGTTTGTAAAGTGCTGAAATGTCACCAATAGAAGGACTCGAATTTTTAGCAGAAGCTTGTTTAGGCTAATTATTTTCAGCCGATGTGCACTAATATTTTTAATATTATTATTCATAATTGTTCAAAGACTTTTTAAATGTTTTAATAATTTGCGCATAATGAAATATTATTTACCGTATTTAGTTAGGAGTCGTCCCACTGTGAAATGCCCTCTGCATTTAATATTTTAGTTTAGATTATTATTATTATTTGTTTTTATTATCTATGTTAATTTATTATTGTGGATTATTGCATTGTTCCGTAAATATTTATTTGGTTTCTTTAATTAGATGCCATTTCCCAAAAAATTTCAATTTTTTTAGATGCATCAATTGGTAGGAACCATTTATCAATTTGCTAGTACCAACTTCTACCAAAACACAAAAAAAAATTTACCAACTTGTACCAAATACGTTTTCCTTCTTTATAAATTTATGTTTAGTCATTTCAATTTGATTTCTCATTTATATTATATTATATTATATATTTAATATAAAATAAACAAAGAAGAACCCAATAAATAAATAAACATTTAAAACATTACATTATCGTCATTGCAGGAGTGCAATTTGCTGGTTGTCCTGCAGGTGACCTTGTAACTCTGTTGTCTTACGATGCACTTATGAATGAACGATTACTCCAGAGCACTCGTAGATCTACGATGATTTTCAAGTGCTACTTAAGTTACGAAGCTTTTGGGAAACAGCCCGTAATTTTAAGATGATTCGTACGATCGTTTTTACGATCAACTTAGCCTTACGATGCTTTTGGGAAACCCGGCCCAGGACGAGTCAGGGAAGAATAGCATGTATGGTCACCCTACATAAGACCCTCACATGCGTCTCTTTTCGAAAAACCTCCTATCAGTGTCTCAAACTGCCAAAAAATCTGAATTTAAACATTTCTCTTCAAATAAGAATCATCTGAGCTATGTTACATACATTCATTTTTATCTCTATACAGTGTATACTATTATTTCATGTTTTGGCACCACAAACCTGAGACAAAGTTGATACTCAGACACAACAAGAACTCCATCAAGTCTTCTGAGATACAGACGAGCGAACTCCGAGCACTAACATGTTCCTCTAGATTGTTTTAAATAATGACGTTTGGATTAATAAAGCTAGGACATCTGTAAAGACAGCATGTGGTTTTATTTATGTTACTTGAGGAATTCTTTCAACCCCTGTAACCAAGTGTGGTGGATGCTTAAGTGTGGCAAATCAATGAAGGAAAAGCTCTCCTTATCCACCTTCTCAAACTCCGAACCGTGTCTGATTAAATGTAGCCGATTTCCACGCCTCTGCTTGGACCGCCACAGCCTCAATGGAGAGTCAGTGAGAGCCCAGTGTGTGTGCCGTCACCCAGCAGCCCCTGGGGCAGAAAAAGTAGCACACAAACTGGTTATTATGGTCATCTCTGAGCACAGAGGCCATTTCCCCTTCAGCCACCCCCTCGACGTCTTTTCCATAGCTGGCATTGAAACGACACATGGCTACGCACGCCTGCGTGTCATAATCACGCAGAAACAAATACTATGTACGCTTCAGTCACTTCTTAATGTGCGATTCACAATAGGGCCATCAGAACCGTCTCCCTAGGGAATCATGGGAAAGTTGCTCGGAGGGAGAAAGGCTCTGCATCTGTCTTCTGCCTAAAGGGAGAGTGGGATGGCATTCCTTCACCGCGCGTCCCACCCGCGACAGGCTGCTTTATGAAGCCATCATTCACCTGATCAATGGCTCGGCGGTCTCAACCAGCCTCCCCGGGAGAGCGAGAAAGAGGCGAGGAGGAGCCGTGGGCCGGGCCGTCCGCTGGCGCTGTGATCTTTCACTCCGGCCGGTGAAGAGGGAAAGTGATAAGCAGCCCTCCTCTCACAGCCAGCCACTAACAACAATCTAAACGGAGCAAAGTGCTACTTTTAAATGAAGATACAGCACTCAATACACATCTTTTGCTAACCTGATCTACACAACAATGTGATTCTCACTTTGGTAACACTTTGTAACTGTTAATGCACAATGAATGAACAATAAAATGCTAATAAAACTATATTGCTCTTTGTTAGTTAGTTCACGTTAGCTAATGCATTTAACAAATCCAACAAACTTTTTAAACTAAACTTTTTTACACCAAGATTGTACATTAGGATTATTTTGTCATGTCATGCTTTCCCTTTAGTACCAAGTAAGCCTTGATAGCCACTGATACACCTTCAAACAAACTACAGGTGCAACAAAATACCCCTAGAGTGACATAACATCATTTACAGTGGCCAATTAGATGGCCGAATGCTTTCCGTTGTGTCAACAGAATAGGAAAGCGCTGTAGTTTTAGGATTCATTCTGAAGCGAGTATTCATTAACCAGCTACGTTGAACATCCACTTGATCCTCAATTTGTCTCTTGGTAATTCATCTACCAGTCACAAAGGTTGCCGTTAACTAGAAACACTGAAGCATCGCAGGACTCGGCCGTCTTTATTCCGCCCGATGATAATGCTGGCACTGCATGATGCTTTAAATGGGGTTTTGATGACCTCAGCTTCTGCTCTCTGTAGGAGCAAATCCTGATCAAGCTAAACTGAGCTTTTATTGAGCCACCGAGGCGCTGATTGCACTTGCATTGAATGAACGCCAGTCAATGGAGTCACTAATTGGCCAAATAGGTTTATAAGGCATGCAGGTACAGAGGGAGGTGAAGCAAGGGTGACCTTAGATTGCAACGACCAGATTACCGTAGTAAAACAAAAAACTACTTTTCATGTGCTCCAGTTGAAATCTTGTATCAAATGTTAATTGCGCTCTCATTTGTAAGTTGCTTTGGATGCACTGTAAAAATGTGAAAGTTGGATCAACTTAAAAAATGACTTTAATTGGTAACACTTAAAAAATAAGCTTTTTCAACTTTTTGAGCAAAGTGAGAAAATTTTAGTTAGGTTTTATCAATTGAAGTAATTTTTTAAGTTAATCCAACTTTCACTTTTTCGTATAAATGTGAAATCTGTTTAAAACATTAATTAAAGTTATTTTTGTGTAAAACAGTTTAAAGAACAGAACGGAAATTAAAGTACGAGTCAAACCAACTTTCTAGAAATGAAGAGTTTCGTTGCAAAACGAGATAAATCCATTTTTTGTCAAAACATGTTTATTATCATGTTATCATGTTATTATTTTGTTTTATGGTGCTACTTAGCTGTATTTTTTAAGTTATGAAGGTTTAAATCAAAACAAACCAACTGCAGTTGAATTGAAATTAATTGGAATGCACAACCAAAAAACGAGATTTCTGAACAATTAAAAAAACGGTGGTTGTCTCGTTTTGCAACAAAACTCTTCAAATATCTCCTAAAGTGTAAAAAAGTATAAACTGTTTCATCAAATGCACGTGCGGTGACGCGATATGCATCTGCACTGAAAAAATTATTCATTCAATTTACTCAATTGTTTAAGGTAAGTGGTTGCAATCAATTTCTTTAAGCTTCATTTAAACAAAAGTTTTTTATTTTCTTTTATTTTTCAAATTGTTTTGTTTGTTTGTTTAAATGTAGCTTAAATAAATTGAGTTACCTTTAAAAAATTGAATAAATTAAATGAATAATTTTTCCGAACTTTTCTTCTGGTTTCAGGGATTTTTTTTAATGGTCTGACTAGTTGCTAAACTGAACTCTTGAACAAATACCTCGTCGAAAATAACAAATGTTTTGGTTTCGTAGATAATCTACGTGTTTATTTTGCTTGTTATATAAATAAACTATGTTTTAAGTACTTTGTTGTTATTTATTCTTAGTGGAGTTTACCGCAAGTTACGTGTTGACCACGAAAGCCGTTTATTTATGTTGTTACTGCTGAAACCGTCTATAAGATTAAGATGATAGAAACTTTACCTCTCAATAAGAAGAAGCTAAAGGTGTTTATTTTATAAGATGGGTCCATCTATAACAACATCAGTGATAAAACTGAGTTTAAAATGCTTATTAAGAGCAATTAAACAAAAGTTATATCTATATAAATTATTGAAACCAATTAGGGATGCATTACGATTAATCGCGATTAATCTATAGCAGAATAAAAGCTAAAATTATATAAAATCATATATGAGTGTGAATTGTCTATAATAATTGTATATATAAATTATATATAAATGTATAATAATTATGTATATATAAATATGCACACATGCATGTATAATTTTAAGGAAAAAAATATATTTATATATTAAGTATTTATGTTTATATATAATATAATATAACTTATACATAAATATATACAAATGTACATGTAAACATTTCTTAAATATATGCATGCATGTGTGTGCATTTATCTATACAAAGTTATTATACACAGTTCACACACACACATATATGATGTAAAAACTTTTATTCTGTTATAGATTAATCGTGATTAATCGTTATGCATCCCTAGAATCAATGGCATCCCACCTATTACTGAAAACATAGTAAAACTCTGTGTAATGTAATTCACTTTGCGGCCTCTCGCTCTCTGCAGGCTTTTCATTAAATATTACGATTAGTTTTATTCTTATACCTTAAGGTACCAATAAAATTTTTGTATTCTCAATATAGTTTTACACATTTTATAATATTTAAATAAAGTAAATAAGCAAATTTTGAGACTATTTATAAATAAAGCTAGACTTTTAAGTTACGATTCCCCAAATATATGCCCTTTAAAAATTATGGATTGTTTCAGCCCATAGCTGGGTAAAATATAAACCCAACTATTTGGTTGAATTAACATAAAAAATGTCCATAGTTGATGCAACCATGGGTTAAAACAATCTAGCTTATGGTACAATGAAGTGCATTGGAACAATAGCTACAAAAATAAAATATCCATAGTAAAAATTAATAAAAATTTTGACGCTAACATTACCCAAAGGCTCAAGTTACTGCCTAAGAAAGCTAGTCAATCACATAAACTATTTGTTAGCTCGATCCGATTTTCCGAGCTTTGACCGATCAGCTGAAGTGCGTCATTATGACGAAACTTTTCAATCTAACAGATTTCTGACCCCAAACTTAACACTGGGACGAGTAAATCTCTAAGCCATGCATTGAAGGAAGGCTTAAATGCCGAGCTATGCATTCATTTGGCAAGCATTTTTTAACACAAGGGAACGGAATCTCGGGAGAATGAACCATCTCGGGGAGCTTCTAAACCCGCGAGTTCTGGATGAGCTGCTACGAAAGAAAGAAAAACAAGAGATAAAAAAAGTCCCTGAAGGTCCCTGTCCCCCCGTCAACCCCCACTGTGGCCCGGCCCACAGGGCTTTTCTCCTGCACCCGGGCCCTCCGTTGGGCCCCCCTCTGCCCTTTTCAGTCCCTAACAAAGCTGCGGGCCATGTTATTTGAGGCACTAAGGAGTTAACCCTCCTCACTGCTCCTACACAATGGCCTCCCCATTGAGGCCTTTCTTCATTTAACCTTCCTAATGACAGGTTTCATCCTCTTACTCCTGACAAAAAGGAGGAGCTGAAGGAAACCCACCACCTTTCTCTTTTACCTCCTTTCACGTCCCCTCCCCTTTCCACACCTCCTAAAAGCGCAGACTCTCACTTTGCGGTCTGATGTGACAGCTCTTTACAGTAAATGATACTGTCATCGTTTTGGGTGACAGTTTTGCTAACTTTTACTTGTAATTATTCAATAAAGATAAAAGCTATTCGTGTGTTGACTCTCTTGAAGTGTAAACACTGACGATATCCAACACAATCTCGAGGTAATTCATCACTACTCTGAGGGGCTGTTCACACCTGCTATTAAGATGCACTTTGGTGGAACGGATCACAAGTGGAAGACGCTAAATACAGGTGTAAAGGGGTGTAAAACATTTTGAACTCATCCACTTTCCACCACATTCAGAGGTGTTATCGAAAACACATTCGACCGGATTGTTTTCGTAGCATAATCAAATGTTTTAGAGCAATCACAAAAACCAAACGCCTATTGATCTAATGTGTAATATACAAGCGCAATGTTTTCCATCTGTCTAATGCTGCGTTCACACCAGCCACGGTAAAGGCGTCAAGCGCGAGTGATTTCAATGTTAAGTCAAGTCAAAGTGAACACGCGTTGACGCGCGTCCTGAGGTCTCGTGCACGAATTAGGCTTTTAGCACGGTCTAGTTCGCGCAAATTGAGCGTTGATGCAGCAAATGCACATATTGAAAAATTTGGCGGAAAAACGCGCCACATTAACCAATTAGGAGCTTGCTCTAGTAGTGACGTGATTACAGGATGCGAGTGGAGTTGCAGAAGCGCCTCCCATGATGCGAATTGTGAAATGTGAATGTCTCGAAGACTAGAATTTCAAGCGCGAATAAAGCGAGTAAATTCAAAATGTTCAAGCGGCAAACTAGACACGGCAGATGCGAATTTGACGCCTCAAAAGCAGCTGGTGTGAACCCACGGTAACGCTAACCCATAGTATTCGGCACAGCCTTTAGGCTGTCATTGATAAAGCAGCTGCTCTCCGAATCTTTAATTCTTGTTTCAATTTGGCGAATGTGTGAAAGTTGCGCAAGCTTATTGTATCAATTCCTCTTAAATATCCGAGGAAGTCTCTACATATACCAGTTCCTCCAGAAAAACGCGATTATCCGATCACATGATTCAATGCATAATCAGCCAAAGTCCGCATATTTATGCAGGGGCCGCATTTTGTCCGCATAAATTTCTGTTCGCAAAATATACAAGGCTTGCATTATTTCATAATCCCCGCATTTTCGCAAAAAAGTCACAGAAAGTTGAAAAATTTTGCATTTACTTTACACGTGCGCCGCCATGTCCCCTGTTGTCATGGGAATGTTAGGAAGTGATGTAATTATGCGACATGAACATCAATGAAAAGTTGCAAAAGCTGCAGACAGTTTTGCAAGTTTACACAGTTTTTGCAAGTTCACGCAATTTAGGCAAGTTCACGCAATTTCATCGTGAAATTAATACAATTGCATAAAATTGCATAAATATCCTGCATATTTCATCGCATTTTTTAAGAAAACGTGCGCAAGATTTTTGCCCTCAACAATCCCAAAAAACAAAACGTTGTGCAGCATGTTTACTAACAACACAAGTAACGGTACTCTGACATAATATTAGTAAGCTTTAACTTAAATCTGTCATTTTTGCAACTCGTTTTTTAACGACTCGCCCACAGACAATCCTCTTGAAGTAATCAGGACAGAAAGTGGACAAAAAAATTATTAAAATACCATGTGTGAATGGACCTGTCTCTTTTGTACACGTGTGATCTGATCGACCAAAATGAATCTTTATACTAAGTATAAACAGGGCCTAAGATGTGGCCTATTTGTATGAATTTGTATTATGTCTCATTCGTACATAATAGTACCATCAGCTATTATTACTTTTTTGTACTATTTACTTTGTATGGATTCATACATATTAGCCACCTTGTATAATTTTTAAATTCCTGTGCAATCGGACTGCGATATCTGTTTGTCTGAGCATCCTGACTCATTCCAGGACCTCATCCCCAAAATAAGAAGCTTTTTACTCTCTGAAATATTGTGGTCAAATTAATGATGCACTTATTATTTTAAGAGATGCACTTATTATTTTATTTTAAGTGTTGTGCAACTAATAAAACTATTGCAACCATTCACTAATAAAAACATCCAAAGAAAGTTTCACAGACAAGCAGCATTTGACGCAAGGTTATGATCTTCCTACTGTTTCGACGCTTCCTGTTGTGTGGGCTCGCGGTTCACTCATATTTGGCACGAAAACAAAGAGGGTGCAAGAAAGCTGCCCACTGCTGCCGCTACTAAGCAGGGGTGCGACAGGGGTGAGCAGTTTTGACTGAGGGTCGACAGGGAACATTGACAAAACTGTTCGCTCTGCTCTGGTCTCCGTGTCTCCTGTCTTAGTGTCCTACCCTTTTCCACACCAAAGCCGAGGGATTTTTTACGGTTGACCTTCTCCTCACGCTTTTGTGAACCTCTTCACCTCGTGTCAATTCTCTTGACCTACTCGGTCGCCCCGGAGCAAGCCACTTAAAAGAGCGAGATGAAATTCTGTAGGCCACGCTCACATATGTTTCTTGTTGTCAGCGAACACTAATGCTTTTACATTTCGCTACTGAAAACCGGACTAATACAATGTCAGAGTAAACACCCTATAGTCAGAAGACAGATTTAAAATACTTTAATTTAATATTTAATCAACATAGATTGCAAACATAACACATGGCTTATAGCAAAATATAGCATCGCTTACTCACTTTTCTTCATTTTGTTGCAAAGACATATTTTATTTTTAATAGTGTATCCTTAAACAACTACAATCTATTGAACTGTCTTTTCATTAAATATGGTGTTCACACTGACTAAAGCCCATTGCGAAGAACATCTGCAGTCGTCTCACCCTCCTCACTGACCTGGATGAAATAATTCAATTGTTCATAGATCTGCCTGCTGAGAATCAGGTATGAAAGCACAAACATGACTGCAGGCTGTCAAACAGTAGTGTTCACATGCACTTAGAGCTGGTCTAAGAGAAGAAGATGCATTTCTGCTGGTAAGTGCAAGATATTTTCTGGTCAAACGAGTTCAAACAAAGAGCCCTGAATGCTTGCGAGCTGTTTGTCTATTTTATAAACGGTCAAGAACCTTTGCAGTGATGTTGTAAAGTTCAGAGAAAGGCAGCATGCACAGTAAAACACAAGAGAAACAGAAAAACCAAATATTTCACTGTCTATGCAAAAAAAAAAAACACAAACTGAGATCTTTCTGCCACAAATAAGTTGGAACAAAAGGTCTTTAAGCTTTTTCAGGGCCCCTTTAATGTATAGATAGGAGGAGCAAGGACCCCCAGTATTTGCCTACTTGGTTATTGGTATTTGTACACAGATAAATATAAAATTAATTTAGTAGATTTTAGGGCTATAACGATGCATTGTGTTTCTGGGTCTGAAATCGAATCGCAAGACTCTGATTCTGTGTTTCATGCGCAGCTGTACTACGGGTCTTTGATCAGTAGGATTTTATCAATCTAAAATCATTATCAATCTGAGTCATTTACAAAAAAAGCAACACTCGTCAAACACAATCATTCAAAATATTCTTTATTATCATGAAAATACCCGAAACAATTTAAAGAACAGCGATGTAAATATGCTTATAGACATTTTCTGGTATAGCGTTTGTAATGGTTCTTCTTCTTTGGCACAAATGGAGTTTCTGCACGAGAGCGCCCTCTGGCTTTTGGATGTGGCGGCATTTCACCGTAATTCATTCAAATTTATTCATTCAGAAAACGCGCATTTTCACAATAAATCGTCCCAGTCTTAATACATTTTAATGGTTTTATATCATTTTATATGGAAGCCTCCACTTCAATCAAGTATTTTAGCATTTCTATTAAAAGCCTATTAATGGATTTTTTGTTTGATGCCTGATTTTATTTTTATTTAATTCAAACAATATTTGGAGGAGCCCCTAGTCATACCACCCTGGACCCACTGTTGAAGACAAATGCAGATTTTAATAGGCTACTTAAGGTTAAACAAAAAAATCCTGGGTTATATTCAATCCAGCAATGGGTCAAAAAGGGACAAACCCATGCTATTGGGTTAAATATGAAGAAAATGGGTTAAAGGTGGCCTAGAATAAAAAACTTTATACCACGGGGCTGTTAAATGCTGTATTCTAATTGGCTTAGAAATGTTCCATGGGTGTTGATGATTTTTCTGTAAACCGCAAAAATAAACTTGTTAAATGTCTTAAAAATGGGCACCAGAGCAATGTTTGTGGTAACCGTGGTATAAGAGGAATAATTGACTCCGGTCCTTTTAAATGATTTGAAAATAATGCACTCCTGCGGCTTCACGTCGTGCTGCATTACTACCTTGGGTTTGCATTATTTTCTTATAATTCAATGGCCCGCCGTCAATTATTCCTTATGTATTTACTTAAGCATAGATGAATAATAAGAGCGCTTTAGATAGTAATGACATATCGTGAGCATCAAACACGTTTGTTTCCTCATTTGTATGTAAACCTCGTGCACGTACAAGACTGCTGGAAAACAGGCCAATCTCAACATAATGCTGCGTTCATGATTTCAATGTTAGGTCAATGTGAAGACGCGTTGACGCGCGTCTGGAGGTCTCACAGCGCGAATGAGGCGTTTAGCGTGCCGCGGTAGATGCGATTCTGCATCATTCGTACGTCTAGTTCGCGCGAATGCTGCGAATTGAGTGTTGCTGCAGCAAACGCGCGAGTTTAAAAATTTGAAGTGAAAAACACCACGTTAGCCAACCAGGAACTTGCTCTAGTAGTGACGTGATTACAGGATGCGAGCAGAGTCGCAAAAGCCCCTCCCATGACGCGATTTTCCCCGTGAATGCCTCGATGACTAGAATTTCATGCACGAAAGCAGTGAGTAAACTTAAAATGTTCAAGCGGCAAACTAGATGCAGAAGACGCGAATTTGACGCCTCAAACGCTGCTGGTGTGAATCCACAGTAAGACAGTCAAGATGTATGATCCCATTATTAAATTAAACATTCTATTATAAAATGTTTACAAATGTGAGCTACTGACATGAGCCACAGAGCAAAGCAGAGCTCAACATTATTATTCATGACTCTTCAAAATAGAGCAAAAATAGACAATTTCATTCAAAGGACAAATTCTAGGGACATGTAAAAATGTTGAATCGATTTTGCACTTGAATAAAGTTACATACCTTGTATGTAAATATGAAAGAACAATTTAACATACTATTTCAATGCATTATTTGGCACCTTTAAAACAACACAGCATTTTGAGTTGAAACAACTCAACATAGGATAAATTACAACCAAACGAGCTAACGCAGCATTTTTTGGAAGCTACACTTTTAACATGCACTCTTAATAATAAAGGTCCTAAAAGGGCTCTTTGCTGCAATTGCATAGAAGAACCATTTGTGACCCCTGACCACAAAACATAAGGGTCCATTTTTTTAAATTGAGATTTATACATCATCTGAAAGCTGGATAAATACGCTTTCAGTTGATGTATGGTTTGTTATGATAGGGCAATATTTGGCCGGTATACTCAACTAACTTGAAACTCTAAATAATGTTGGGGTGCAAAAAAATCTAAATATTGCAAAAGTCGCCAAATGAAAACTTTAGCAACGCATATTACTAGGAAATTTACTAAATATCTTTATGGAACATGATCTTTAATTTTGCCAAATGCAATGTATAGGCTATTGCTAAATATACCCGTGCGACTTATGATTTGTTTTGTAGTCTAGGGTCACATTTTTCGTTTAGCAGTGACCTTTTTAGGTCAAAGGTTGTTGACAGGACCATTTCTTTCTTACCTTTATGTAGTCAGTAGAAATTTTTTATAACTACAAAGTGTAATGATAATAAGGATTTTTTTTACGGCTGCGACATAAAAAATTGAGACTGGTAAAGGAATCCTTGTTCTGACAAAATGTGAGACCTAATACAGGACTCAAGCATCGAGTATGGCGTGAACTACCTCAGGGCTGAAACCAGAGAGCATTTTCTACCCAAACTACACTAATGAAGAAAAAGAAACAGGAGGTGTGTGTGTGCGTTTCACTTCTTAATTTACCTCTACAAACCCGCTGAATGCTTTGACAATCTCAACATCCTTCAGCTGCTATCACAGAGAAGCAGATCGGGTGTTAAACTTAAAGGGTAGAGAGGAGATGCAGTAAACCTTCGGCCAACCTCAAGGTTTGTTTGCTCGAATGTTTTATTTAACCTCTAATCACCGCATTAGGTCTTTCTTTCATTCGGCGCTTTATGCACTCAGAGGCCTCGTTTTAAAGCTCTAATGAAAATAAACCGGAGAGCCGGCTTTTTATTTTGAGAGTGACGGGTTCAGATCAGGGTGAGGAATAGAGGGCAGCGGGAACAAAGACCAGAAGACTCAGAGGTCAAATGGCCTGGTGTCCAAAACTCCTTTAGCGGACACGGCCCGGGAGAACGCCGCCGCTTGTATAATCACAGATCCGTTTTGTCCATGCGTGTAGGATAGAATATATCACGCCGGGTTGACACAACAACAATAGATCACGTTTTTGTCCGAGCCGCTTTTCACGAGGCCACGCATCTCGGCTTAACCCTCCATTCTGTCTCCTGTTTTCTGTTCGTGACCTCCGAGTCCCGCGTCCACACAATTAGAGATTTCGAGGGGAAGAGCATTATCCTTAGATCTGTAGGGTCAAAGTTAATGAGGGGAATTAAAGAGACCATCATTAACATACAGAATTTTTTTTCCAGTTCTGCTTTATGTGCTTTTTATTCAAATAGGGGTCATCGCTCAGCTTTTGTGCTCTTATAAAGTGTGCTTGTATGACGGGATTTTGGTAAAATGGTGGTATTTAAAGGCTATTCTACAGAGATGTGCTTCTTTGACCTTAAGTTCAATTAGATGTCTCTTGATATAACACGGACAGTTCTGACTTAATGAACTAATAAATATAGACCTTATTTCTTTACAATGTTTCAACCAAGTGGCACATGCATAATACAGCTGAACGACTTTGCAAATGCACATGTTTAGAGTTTAGTACAAATCACTAATAAGTAACCTCATGCTGTAAAGACTACCCAGCAAGCAAAAGCCTTCATTTCACCATCTAGGTTAACTATAGACGGGTGATTCTCACGAAAACTTGGATTTAAAAATGGCATGAAAATGTAAAAATTGCTTAAATGTACTTTTTTTCCCACCAGACATTGAAAAACAAAGTCTAGAGTAAATGGGAACATTAATTAAAAAATTTTACTTTTCATTTAACACTTTTTGTAACACAATTTAAAAAATTTGTCCTAAAATATCTCATTACCGCAACAGTCAGAAAACATCAACACGGACATATTTTCAAAATGACATGACAAACCTGAAAGAACATAATTTGGAGATTATGCACATGCATTTAAAATCAAACTATTATGCTTCTATTAATTAAATTAACATTTAATAAGCATCTGTTGCGGTAATGATAATCAAAATGCCGTGTAAGCATTCTGACAAGACGATATTTCAAATTAACACTAAAAAAATGATCTGACCTGGTAGCCATCTTGAAGTAACTGGTCCATGTGCTTGGTCACTCAAAATCAAACTTTATTAAAATTCTGTATGTGTGCTTAAACTGTTCTCAAAAAGTGTTGCGGAGGATGAGAACATCAGGCATGGACACATCATTTTCCTAATTTTTCTTCATTATTATTATTATACATCAATATTCAGTAAATATTTTTCTGTCATCTAAAGTAGTCTAGCAAAACATCCATTTATTTTTTTTCTTATATTTTTGTGTTCATTTGATTACATTACAACATAACGCAGCCGGACACATTGCGATAATGAGAATTTCAGCAGAAAATGAGATAAAATTTACAATTATAAATTCTTATGTTAAAATCACACATTGTGCAAGGTAGAACACAGTATTGTGTTAATTCTGATGCTTTTTAATGTTACTATATTACACATTTTAAAGCTAAAATCATTAGTGCCGTGGTGTTTCAATGGTTTCGTGAGAATCACCCAGACACAATATAATCCGGCTATGAGTAACCACTTCTAGCCAAAATAAATTTTGAGATGTATGATATTCAATCAGGTAAGCAAAGTGAACAGTGATAACAATGTGTTTGGTTTTAATAATTTATTATTTCATTTATTTTTTAGGCTATGGTTAGACATCTATGACATTTTGACTGACAGCCCAAATTTTGCCTTATTTAAGCCTAGACGTTTGGGCTGTGTTTGGACGGCTATTAGACGTCTTTTAAAGCAAAATTGCTTGCTGGTACAGTCATAAATGATACCACAAATTGTGTAGTTTGATCCAAAGCGATCACATCTATCATTTTTGCTTGGAAGGAGATAAAATGGGTTAAAGAAAAACATACCACCTGGAAACAGCCTATCAATCATTTATAATATCCTAGCAACCACACAAAAAGCCCTAGCAACCATCGTGGCATCATAGCGGGACATTTATCAAAAGGAATCAGTGCTCAACAACAAACAAAAAAAAATATGTTTATGAATTTAAATCAAAATGTGAACTTAAATGCGAAACATTGCCCATTTTGTATGAGTTTTAAAGCATCGTATCAGCTTTCAAAGCCCTATCGAATTTTAACGAAATTTTACGAAAAGATTTACAAGTCTTCTTGTGTTTTTATTAGCGTGGGTTCAGATCCGATTTCACCATGAGCCATGTCATTAAATAACACTCAAATGTCATCCCGTCTTACTCTTTAATGTCTCAAACGATGTAATGTGCTGTCATGTGACTCCCATCACCCACCTGTGTGGACTTTGTCTTAATCCCTGCTGATCTCCTCTTTGCTTTGAATACTTGGACTACTGAGTGTAACTAATTCTCCCACACAAGGATATTGTCCTGCCCATTTCGGCTTTGTTTTTCCTCTCATTCACTAGTGTCATTCGTATGCCGAGCAGCCGGACAAAAAAATCCTCCAAATTAAAAAGCCTTAATGAGCTATTACTCTCACCTTAAATCTAATTGCCTCCGAAATGGATAAACAATCGGTGCAGATTAAATCCCGTCCGAATGCATTGTTCAACTGGAGTCTGAAAACAATGCAGCCTGTTTGACATAAAACAAAAATACATGACTGTGATTGAATAATGCAACATCCTCTTTCCTTAAATTTAAATGCACTACAAAAAATAAGGGTGCTTCACAATGCCATATAGAAGAACCATTTTTAGCTATATGGTTTCATAAAGAACCTCAGAAGAACATCCTTTCTGATTCAAAAAAGGTGAAAAACCTTTGATTGGATGGTTCTTTGAGAAACAAAAAATGGTTCTTCTGTGGCATCATTGTGAAAAACTTTTAAGCCCCTTAATTTTTAAGAGTGTAGTTTTGTCATTTACTCACCCCATGTTGTTCCAACCTCGTTATTTTCTTTCTTCTGTAAAAAACAAAATGAAATGTATGTCCACACAATATCATTAAACTACACATGAAATATATAGCACAACATACACTCTTAGAAAAAAGTACAAAAGTTGTCACCTTTTCAAAAAAGTACCTTGAAGGTGCACACTGGTACCTCAAAGGAAAATATCTGTACCAAAATGGTCCCCCTTTTTTATAAAAGGGTACTGGCCAGTGACAACTTTTGAATGTATATTGCACATGCAGAGAGCATTAATGATATTAACATGACTCTATTTGAAGCTTGGCATAAATCTACTTCCAATGTATACATAAAAAAGCAGCCATACATCTTGTAGACGTCTGATTTTGTGTTTTATGTTAGAAAATAAAATCAAGGGAATGGGCAAAATCTGTAACAATCGAGTATGCTAAAACTATTTATGCCATTTATTTAAAGGTGCAGTGTGTAATTTTTAGAAGGATCTTTTGACAGAAATGCAAAATAAAATACAAAACTATATTATTAGGGCTGTATAAAGACCTTTCATAATAAACCATTATGTGTTTATTACCTTAGAATGAGACGTTTTTTATCTATATACACAGAGGGTCCCCTTAAATGGAAGTCGCCATTTTTTGCCACCATGTTTCTACAAAAGCCCTTAATGGACAAACTTGTTTTTACTAAGTTGTCTCCGACGATAACATGTTTCTCTATGTTTCTCAAAAGCGAGGGGTGAGCAGTGGACTGAGCCGTTCGTTGCAATTTACAACCTCACCACTCGATGCCGCTAAAATTTACACACTGCACCTTTAATTAATAAAAATCTATGACATCACCTTATCCGAATATTATAAGGGTAAGTTTACCCCAAAATCACAATTCCATCATAAATCACTTCCCCTTAAACCACAAAGTCCTTCGGCCTTCCCTCAGATTTTTAGATATTTTTGATGAAAACCAATAGGCTTGTGACTGTCCCATAGACTGCAGTTTGATTTTCACAATTCTTTTTCCATAAAAGAAGGAAAGACATTGCCAAAAAGGTCCATGTGCCATCAGTTGTTCAATAATAATATTATGAAGCAACGTCTTTTGCACAAAGAAAAGAAAATGTATGATTTTATTCAACAATTTGTTCTCCTTCTTGGTCTTTAAGTGTGTGTTCATGACCAGACTATGGCACATGCTGCTGACGTGACCTGCTGATGCAGTTGCCAGCGTTTTATTGGGTTTTTTTCCTTTTTTTTATTTAAAGGGACATTCCACTTTTTTTTAAATAGGCTCATTTTTTCAGCTCCAACTTTTAGCATAGCTTAGCATAATCCATTGAATCTGATTAGACCATTAGCATCGCGCTCAAAAATGACCGAAGAGTTTCAATATTTTTCCTATTTAAAACTTGACTCTTCTGTAGTTACATCGTGTACTAAGACTGACAGGAAAATTAAAAGTTGCGATTTTCTAGGCAGATATGTTTAGGACTATAGACCAATTTCGAGTAGACGTCACAGTTACGTGACTGCAAGCTGCGCGCGCAATGTGGTTGCAAAAAAACAGTGGAAATGCATTAGACACGAGTGAAACGAGCAAGATAACTAGAAAATGTTTTTTTTATACTGAAAAAGCAATAATATCAAAAATATATATTTAATCTTTTTTTCGTTTTCTATTATTTCTTCTTATTTCCTTATATCTCAGCGCATGTCTTCTTCCTGTTTTTCTAAAATTATGATGTTTACATTCTTAATAAATATATAAATATAGCACACACACGATGTAAAGTGTTATTTATATATAAACAGGCCCTTTTAATTTGTGTGTAAATATAATACTTTTATAATAGTTTTAGAACACACACATAGGCTATAAATTGAAGAAATAATAGAAAACAGGAAAATGATGAAATATTTAATAAACGTTTTTATATAGAATACATGATAGTATTGCTTTATATGTACTTTAGCGATTCAGACTGTCAAAATAATTGATTTAGCAAAAAAGAACAATACGTAAACATTACAAACATGCATATCAGTAGCCAAGCCATTTAAACTTTTTATTTATCTAAAAAATAAACGTAACGTGATTAAAACGCTATAAGAAACATTGCACTAAAGGGAAACACAGTGGAATCAGACTTCGACAGAACAACGGATCCATAAAAATCACGGTTTAATGCTAAAACACTTCTCACAGCTACTGCGGAGGTATCACTTTCTGCAACCAGTTAGGCTCCGCCCACAAAAAACATCATCTCTGTTTGTAAACACGAAAGTGGTCTATACTCTCATTCTTGCGTAATAATCAAGGACTTTGCTGCCGTAACATGGCTGCAGCAGGCTCAATGATATTACGCAGCGCCTGAAAAAAGTCCCTTGGTAACTTTCAATAGCTATTTTCGGGCACATATCAAAACTCTTTGGTCATTTTTGAGGTCTAACCAGATTCAATTAATTATGCTAAGCTATGCTAAAAGTGGTACTGTCAGACCTGGAGATCAGCTGAATGGATTCCAAAATGGTAAAAATCAAATGTTTAACTCTAGGGGAGCTGGAAAATGAGCCTATTTTCAAAAAAAGTGCAGTGTCCCTTTAAGCCATTATGCAAACATTGCAAAAAATACTTAAACAGCCAGTATAAAAGCACAAATTAGTTGCCAGCGTATTCGATGTTTGTACGCTGGCAGCTACGTCAGCAGCATGTGTCGTAGTCTGCTCATGAACGATCAAGGAGAACAAATTGTTGAATAAAATTCTTCGTTTTGTTTTGCACAAAAGTGTTCTCGTCCGTTCATAATATTATTATTGAACTACTGGTGGCACATAGCCTCCCGGTTTTCATCAAAAATATCTAAATGTGTTCTTAAGACAATCAAAGACTTGGTGGTTTAGAACAACACAGCGGTAAGCGATTTATGATCAAATTTTAATTTCGGTGTGAACTTACCCTATAATGCACACAAATGCATTTATGACGAATCTTTATTTTTGCTCATTTAAACTCGACCATTTCCCAGCAAATGGTAAACGCATCACCCCCCACAGTACACAAACAGTGCATCAGACGGAGGAATGGTACAGATGACTATTCCATAGAGACGGCCCGTCCCTATAGAAGTTTTTTTAGACGACCATTTGGTGCTCCCATCTCTAACCTATTGACCCTCAACCTAGAGAGGTCAGCTGTGTCAGGGAGTCCAGATCCAGCACAGGCCTGTAAATCAAACGCTGGCGGGAACAACGCACTGTCCAGGGTCCCAGCCAGGCCTGGCACCATCACTCTCCAGGCTCTGACGCACTACCAGACCCGTTCCCACTAAAAACATGCCATCCTGCCAGGCCTCGTGACCCCGGACGGGATACGTCGGCATTGCCGATGCAAAGCGCTCGGCCATATACCCTCCCAGCCCCACCTGTGTAATGGTCTTCCTGTTCTGGCTTGTATCACAAACATGCATCGTTCAGGCACGGCCACACCTGGAAATCTAGTACACAAATCACGCTTTAAGGGACATCCGTGCCCTATTGAGACAGTGAACGTTAAACACCCATCAGTTTGACCTCTATGTGATCGCCCTAGGGCTCTCTCTAATGGACAGAGCCATAAAATGATCATGTTGCTGTTTTTCCAGTCAAACGACGACACCAGTTGTTCGGATTCCTCACTGGCTTTGTGACCCGAGTCATCTGCTCTGCATGAATGAACTCGAGGCAAACCTATTTTACCTTTGGTCGACTTCAGCGATGAAGAACAGTTCTGTCCGGTCGAATACTCTTCCACTAAACAGAAGCAATTTTTCATCATCACTAATACTTAACCATCTACACATCTCAGCAGGCTCACTGTTTTAGCTTAAATACATCATATACATCAATTTATAATTTTTTTAATCCCTTTTTTGTAGAAACATGCATTTTCTGTAATGCTGCTTACTGTGAAAAGAATTAATAATGTAAAACTTCTTACAAGGAAACTAATGCATATTGGTAGATGTTTTATTTGAATGATGTATGGCATTTTAGGGAAAGGGTTACATGGGGCAATGGTTTACATTTAATTATACATTTTAGCAACTAATAGGCCTATTTTATAACCAGATCATACTGAAAAACGCCTTTTTTTGCTACCTTAAATTCTTTAGGTCATTTCAACTTAACATTTCAAATCTAGATGATTTGCTATAACCAGTGGTGTAGTGCAGGGTATACGCAGGTAATCTTTATAAGATGGCATGGGGTATGCCCACTTCTACTTAAAAATAAAAATGGGGGCATAAATAAGGAATAAATAAGTTATACTGGCTATGACTTATAAAAAAGTTGATGACTAAAAGTAACAAAAACATGTTGTTGTGACTTGATATTGATAATATAAAATAATTTAACAAAATAACTACAAGACAAATATTTGGGGGTGGTTTACCGGACAGGAATTAGCTTAGGCCAGGACTAGGCCTTAATTTAATTAGGAAATATAACTAGTTTTAACAAACATGCCTTACTAAAAACATTACTGGTGTGCATTTTGAGGCAAAACAAAGTGCACGGATATATTTTAAGATATGTCAGTGCAAGTTGTTTTCAGTTTGGACAGTGCTTACATTTGTTTTAGTCTAGGACTAGTCTAATCCCTGTCCAGGAAACCACCCTTTGATGTCCTGGTCCTCTGTAAAATGCTTCCAATGTTTTGTTAAAAATGTTTTGCTAAATACACACATAGATTTCAAATTGCAACTTACTGTATGTGCCATTATGTAACCAGGAATCGTTTTTTACAAAATGATGAGATACAAACCAGCATGAACCGTCATTGAACTGCACGCACTGGTATTATGCTGCCCTCTGGTGGTGAAATTACAGCCTTATTTGTCTGTTTTTATTCTCTGATAGTTTTAGTCCTACATACAAATGGACTATTAAACAGTTTGTATATTAACTAATACTGTACTAGTAAAGTAATAATGCATAACATCTGTTCAGGGGAATCTCACGAACCCTGTCACAAACATGTCCCATTTTCACCCCAAGCAAATAAAAGTTTACTTGGTTATTACTAATTAAATGTGATTAAATTTATATTGCAAAATTAAATTAAGCTTATTTTAGCACATATAATATTATAAGGAGGATAACAACTAAGTATCACAATTATGGCAAAAAATTAACTCTAACTCTATGCAAATGCCAACTTTATGAAAAGTTACGTTTTTAACTATACAAAAATCTCAGATGTCAATATTTAGTGGTTCAAATTCCCAAGCAAAGTCTCGGTTAAAGCATTTTTTATTTATTTTTTCCATAGTTAAAGGTAACGTAGAATGTAAAACCTGGACGTAGATGCATAATAGGAGTTTATAGTAATGACTTCTGTTAAAAAAAAACAATAAAACCATTACAGAAAATTCTAATGGTTTTATTGGGAATTGTATTGGTTTTAATGGAATATGGCCCAAAACACACTATTGTGTGTTGGGTTTTGTTGGTCTCTAATGGTATGTAGCTATTGGTTCTATGTATTGTCTCTAATGGAACACACTACAGTGTAGTGGTTTTATTTGTAAAAGCTAATGGTTCCTATTGGTATTTTAATGGAAACCATTAGAATTTTCTGTAATGGTTTTGTTGTTTTTTTCAGCAGGGACATATTGTGAGCCTCAAATACGAAATTTTCCTCCTTTGTAAACCTCGTGCAAGCAAAAGACCGCTGGAAAACAGTCCAATCTTAACATATAACACCGACTGTGACTTTACAGTCGAGATGTACGCCCCCAACATTAAATTAAGTTGTTACAATGCTAAAAACAGAGTTAGCGCTTTAGGCTGAAGTTCTACTATTGACATTACAGTTATGTTTTGCAGGTTCATACTAAAAAACACAAACTTACCACTCAGAAACGGCCATTAATAATCTGCAAACAATTGATTATTTATCAAATGACATATCTTTATCTAAAGCCTCAAACATATGGTCTACTGAAAAGAGCTGCTCTAAGAAACAGCCAATCAGAGCTAGTGATGGGCGATTTCGAAGCACGCTTCATGAGTCTTCGAACCATTACGAATCTTTTGTTTCGAATCATTAGTTCGGAGCTTGTTTCAAACTGGCCAAAGTCACTTGATTTTAGCAAACGAGGCTTTATTACGTCATAACTGTTTCGAAACGTTTCAAAAATCCCACAATTCACTACTAGGGTGAGCTGATCACAAATGACCAGTGTAGGTGAACTCGGGTCAGTTTTATTATAAAAGTTCATAATTCATTCATCCTTCTGATTAATAACACTACCATTTTGTCTACTTTTTGTTTGTAGACAGATTTAATGACAAGAATGTGCATAATTAAAAAGGGAATTCGTTTTAATGATTTGTTTGCTGTAAATAACTAAAACTAACACAAAATACACTTTTAATTATGTCTTAATTAAATTTAATAATTTGTTTTTCTTAAAAACATATTTTTAGAACAATCTTGCTATTATTTTGTAAAAAGTGTAAAATGTTTGGACAGATCTTGCTGCTTTTATATGGTACACTATTTTGACCAGCAGGGGTCGCCAGCGTGTATGGTGTTTCGAATGCTTCGAAAAACTGAATCAATTGGTTCAATTGATTCGAAGCTTCGAAAAGATTCGTTTCTCCTATCACTATCAGAGCAGAGCTCAACGTTATTCATGACTCTTTTAAATAAGAATAATACTAGGCCACTTATTTCAGAAGGCAAATCCTAGGGTTGTAAATGGACATGTAAAAACGTCTCTGGATATTTTTTGCACTTAATAAAGCTAACCTACCTTCTAGGTAGTTATCAAAAAACAATTTAACATATTATTTTAATGCATTACTTGACAGTAAGTGCAAGTTTTAGAATTGACACATCTATAATGTTTCTTTTCCTTATAAATGCACATACAAAATTCAAATAAAATAAATATTAAATGTTCTTAGAGCCATCCGTTTTTGTACTTAACCATTCCAAACCATTATGAACACATTGTGTTTATTAATGCTTAATACATGCAGGTCCAGATATGATCAGATAAATCCTTTAAGAGTTTTTTTTTTTCAGAAATGATAAACTGTGTTTGCACATTCAGTCTCGACCTGCTTTTAGTTTCTCAGCCATTGTGCTGTCATGTTTAGATCCTCCCAGGCACGGAGGGCTTTTGGCCAGACTGGGGTTGCTGCTCCACTGCTGAGGCGTCTTGGCCTGGATGGCGAGGGCATGAACGCAGGTACTGAGTTCCTCTTTCAGGGCTTCATTCACGAGCCGATGACGCTGCAGCAGGGACAGACCCTCGAACTTGGGACTCACCACGAGAACTCTAAAGTGGGATTCTGATCCGGGAGGAACGGCATGCATGTGACTCTCGTTTAAAACCTCCAGGTGCTCAGGTGTGAGTGACTGGGTCAGTTTGGTTCGTATGGTGGTCTCTACGGGACGGGAACCACTGTGCTCCATGTGGGGCTGATGATGGACCAGCTGTCTGGATAAAACAAGTCTGAAAGAAGAGAGACGCAGACAGCGAAGAGTGCTGGACAGCATCGGGGGTAGAGAGAGAAGACGACCTGCAAGAAAACATGCAACATTTTGACAAATGACGATGGAGAGATACTATGACCGGGAGAGAAATCACACATATTTAGCAGATGATTCAAACTGACTTACAAAAGTAAGCAAAACAATGAAGTTATTAATTATAGGAGGCAATACAATAAATTACAGCCTTTTGCAGCCTTATGTTTCGTGACGTAATCTACTAGATTGAAATTGTATCATTCATGCCTGATGGAAAGACTAAATATTTATCGTTTTAAGTTGACGTCGTGTGCTTTAAAACAGCATTTCTGGGGGCATATTTTAGCCTCAGCCTTATCACAAACAAACGCGAAAATGCATAAAATTGAGCATCAAAAAAAAAGTGAAAATAATTCTACTCACCTTTAGTCCAGTATAAACGTGTTGTTTATGTATTTGAAACAGGAAGCGATTCGTGCACATCCAGTGTTAGATTAAATGACTTTGCTGCCGCCTATCGGCGAGACATGGATTTACTCCTGGCGTATATCACTTTATGCAGCTCTGCGCAGACTGATAGGCTTATGACATCAGAGTACCGCCAAACACTTGAATCTCTGGCGCGGTATTTTGATGTCATACGCCGCGTGAAGTTAAAACCCTTGCCCTGACAGTCAGATACAACAAATTTAGACATAGATCATGTAATACCATTATTTTACCACCGTTTAAGTTTCTTAACTATGAATAGAAGCGTAAATCCTCATTAAGACTTTACATTTAAAAGTAAAATAAATATGTTATATATTAAACTGTTATATGATTCTACATTAGATGTGGATGCACATTGTAGCTGTAAGTATCGGACGTATTTTTAAAAAGTTAACTGTTATGCTAAAACTTAAAAAATCGACAGAAATATTACCAAATATTTGAAGAGCTCATGCAAACCCGCTAAACGTCACCTCGTCACAAATTATATGATGGCCGTTTCTCAATCCAAAGGCTGCGCAGCCTCCGGAGGTCGCATATGCAGGCTGCATACGTCATCAAGCCTGGTTAATTTAAGTTAACTGAGCATTACATTTGCAAGTCATAAGAATATTACAACAATTTACGATTTACTAAGAATAATAGTAAACGGTGTAACTGTTAATATTATGAAATAAGACTTCTTGATGACGTATTTCCCGAACAGAGATTACCTTAAAGGGACACTCCACTTTTTTTGAAAATATGCTCATTTTCCAGCTTCCCTAGAGTGAAACATTTGATTCTTACCGTTTTGGAATCCATTCAGCCGATCTCCGGGTCTGGCGCTACTCACCTTTCTCGCGATACCTTGATGTCATGCGGTTGGGCTAAGCAGAAACCCATAAAGTCGAACACATCTATTAGAACAGTCAGTGCCTAAAATTCATAAACATGTTACCACCATCCCAGAAATGAGTTGGCGGACGACCGGCAGTGCTCTGGAGGCAGTAAGCGTCATAAGTGCGTAATCGCAAACAGGTCTGACGGCGGACCGCCGGCGGCAGCCACTTTTGCATAAATTAAGCAGTCGGTCCGCCGGCTGCATGCTGGCGGCATCTCGCAACAAAGGGGAGTGACGTATTCGGCGGCAAAAGTTTTATCCCTGCCAGCGGGACGCACCTATAGCCGACAGCTTGAGGCTGGCGGCATAAAGAAGCCATGCGGATATTTTTTGCTATCTGGGATAGATATATATCTTTTATGTAGATGGCTCATTAGCTCGCTCCATGTAGACCCGTTGGCCAATTTGGAATGGTCCAGATGCAGACGTCTCTCACTCTTCAGTGATCTATTCCACAAAAAAAACTGGAATACACCTTTACGGGTAAGAAATGAATATGTTTTTGTGTAACTTATTAATTTAGTAGGCCCATTACAGGATTTTAAGCTACAGCAAAGTTTAAAGGAATGTTATTCAATGGGACTTAAGACCAACTAAACAATTTAATTACACTTCAGTTATCTTTTTTCCGAAGCTGGTTTCTGTCATTTATTGTAGTTTTTATCACGCTGATTTAAATTCAAGTGTTTGTTTTTTTAAAAAGTTTGTTTTTAGTTAGTTATTTAATGCTATAAAAAGAGTGTGATTGACAGCTGTGATATGCACATTCTGCGAATTTGGGGCCTTGATTTTGCGGCTTTACTTCCTCTTCACTCCTGCGCAGGACTGGTCCCAAAATTGCTACGGCGCAGACTCAAGACCCAAGATGTAAGCACCGTGTTGGGACATTGGCGGCTTCACTTTTCACCATTTATATGGAAGAGAGCAAACGGGTGTCATCCATCTTTTTTTTACAGTCTATGGTTTAAATGCTATAATTGGGTGCCCAGTGCTTCTATCAACCTAGAAAACTTGAAAAAGATCAACCCAGTATCTTAGTTTTGGTAAACCATTCTTTGCAAGCAAGTGAAAAAATAGGTCACTGAAATTTAGATCCCCCTTTGATGTCAGAAGGGGATAATACCACCCCTTAATCTGCCCTATACAACACCGCCATTTAGCCCAGAGATCAGCTCATTTGCATTTTAAAGGACACACCAAAACGGCACATACACCTGCAAAGTGGCAATTTTAACATGATATGATAAATTGTCTGTGGGGCTTTTTTAGCTAAAACTTCACATGGGCCTATACTTTGGGAACACCAAATATTTCTTTGACATATTAAAAAGTCTTGTGAAATGTCCCCTTTAATGTTGTGTTAGTTAATACTTTCGTCTTGGTGTTTTGTGTTAGTTCAAATGTTTGGTTTTACATAACAGCTGATTTGATGAACATCACAAACCGGTTGTTGCACTGCTAGCTCTTGAATGTTGTTCACGAACCGGCTTGGCAGGGTTGCCAGATTTCTGTAACAAAACCAAAACCCACCCCATGTCTAGTCAAACCTGCACTGTAAAAAAAATCAGTAGAAATTACAATGGTATTGCAGCTGGGTTGCCGGTAAATTACCGTAGATTTAAATTTATGTTATTTATTGGCAAGAGTTTGTTCAAAGCCGAATACACTTCAAACATCAACAAGTCCCTATCTTCACAGAACAAAATACAACAACAGCCTCATGCAAAGCACTCCGGAAACCAGAAATCATCATCAAACTTTTTCTGTTTTTTGCTTCAGATTTTGTTTCCCAGAATGTTTTGCTTGATGCTGTTTTTCTAGTTTTATTCTGCAAAGACAAAAACTTGTAAATGTTTAATGTTCATTTAACTTTGAACAAAATGTTGCCAGTAATAACATAAATTTAAATCTACGGTAAGTTACCGGCAACCCAGCTGCAATTTCTACAGAATTTTTTACAGTGTAGCCCAAACACAAAAGTTACTTTTTCTTACATTATTATTTTTATAAACATCATTTTCTTTTTATAATTAACCCGTGGGAAAACAATTTGCGTTTAAAAGAGTTCCACATGAACCACACAGACCTGGCAACACTTATTTACTTGCTGGCATGCACTTAATTCCTGGCAGATGAGCTAATAATAGCCTATAAATATTTACATGATTGACGCCCTTATATGTTGATTTAACTCGCATTTGGATGAAAACAATTTTCATCTTTGTAATGCTAAAGTTAAATTAGTGTTTTTACTTTCACACCAGTAACGATCCTGACTATACTTTGAAATCATATAGGTAACATATTTGACTCAGTAACTGTATAAGGATGTTTTTTATATGCCTAGGCAAATCGTGTGTTACTGGAAAAGTTGTTGTTACTTCCTCCCCTCCCATTGGCCTTCCACAAGAGTAGACCTCGCCTTACTGGTCTTACTTGCCTAAAAGTATGAGACAGAAAAAAAATAGTGAACCAGGACAGCAAGAAGACAACAGATCACAAGCAAAATTGTACCAGAAAAGGACCTTACAAAATCTAGCAGAAAAATGGATCCCAGTAAGTCTTCAAATGTGCCTCTAACCAACTGGAATTCGTCAGAGAAGCAGCCCGCACCACCACCATACTATGACAACCCAGGATACACTAACCCTGAATATCCTCCACCAGCGGGTTATCCGAACCCTTCTGGATATCCTGCTCAAGAATACGGAGCTCCAGGTGGTCAGCCATATGGACAGGCCCCTTATCCAGAACAGCCTATGATCAATGTACAGCCGACAATTTATGTGGGCCCCACTCCTCTGGCCTATCCCCTGCCAGAATACCTGTGTTACTCCATTTTTACCTTGCTTTGCTGCTGTTTACCTTTAGGCGTTGCTGCTCTGGTTTACTCTATCTCTGTAAGTAATTTTAACCTTTTTATTTTTGTTTGTTTGTTTTTTTGGAATGAGAATCTTATATTTTTAATTTTTTTGTTCATTCAACTACACTTCAGACTCTAGTTTTTAGATCATTACCATTGGAGGGATTACAAAAGGTTGCAAAAATGTCCACAGGACGTTGATGATCATATCTGTGATGGAATCATTGTGCAAACTGAAACTAGAAAAAGTCTAAAATCATGGAAATGTCTCAGTGATCAAGTATGAATCAAATACATCATTGAATTGCAGAAAAAAATACTACTGGTGATGCAGTTCCTACCAAAATCATAAAACTAAAGAAAGCTATTTTTTAACTTGATACTATAACCTCACACTGTAAAGAATACTTTAAAATACTTAATTTTTTTTGTTAAATCAACTCAGATTTACAAGTCATGTCAACAGAGATGAGTTGTCACAACTTATAAAACATAGTTGAGAAAATTCAACTTAATTTTATAAGTTATAAAAACTCACCTGTAGTAATAACAACTCATCTCTAGTCAAGATAAATAATAGTAAGTTGAAATGACTTGTAAATCTGAGTTGATTCAACTAAAAATTTTAAGGTAGCAAAGTATTTTTTACAGTGCATGATTTTATTTATTACACTCGAGTGATCATATCAACAAATGTAAATATTGTTGCACAATAAAGTAAAGCAATATATCATCTGATGAATAGAAACCATTGGATTAGAGTTAACCAGAAATTTAAACCAATTGCCAGGGTCAGCATTGAGATAATGCTCTCAGCATGTATTATACATTCATTAAATACTTTTCAAATCTGCCTGTTCCTGACCTCAGGCCATTCAGAAATACCGGTTTTGTCGCTCATTTCAAGAAAACATTGATGAAGATAAATATATATTGTACATTTGGTTAATTATTAAGTCAAGTGCTGACTCTGATGCAATAACACATTTTAAATAAAGGCCTATTATTGTAACATTATTGTAAGTGATACTGAACTTAATCTGTTTAAAAAAACATAACCCATTAGCTTTTTTAGCTCTGAAAGTTTGAAGTTATTTATGATCAAAATAATAGTTCATGACATTCAAGTGCACATGACACACTTTTACCACAATAAAACCATGGTTAATTTTCATAAGGGTATAACATTTCTTTATGTTTTTAAATAAGCTAAATATAATTCATTTACATCTTTTTTATCGCCAATTTTTTTAGGAAGTTGCGACATGCAAAAACAAGTTACGTCAGCATTGTTAGGTTAAAGCAGTGTTATGATTGTAGTCCATATAGGCTCAGTAATATATAGCCTAATATCCTGTTTATCATTTAGCCATTGGTATTCATTTTTACAAAGAAAATTTCCACAAGCTTTGGATTCATGATGGAATAATGCAATGCAAATAAATGTAGCACTGAATATTTTATTATCCCTATTTATTTAACTGCACAATGTGGTTTGTGTTTTTAAGTAAATGTTCTTTATCAAGTTTTTATGTGAAATGCCCGTTAGAATACATGAGAGAAATTAACAGTTTGACCTTTTTAAACCCTTGCTTTTCACAGACTCGAACTGCAAACATGTCTGGACATCAACAATTAGCTGAGAAAAACTCCAGAATGGCGCGCACCCTTAACCACTCTGCTCTTGGTATCGGCATTACCTTCATCCTGTTGTACATCATCTACATCGCCTGCACACTCACCTATATTCAAAATCATGCTAGGTGGCCATAGAGGGCCACAGTGTGAGATTTCCAAATATTTACCACTTTTTATGATTAACTTCAATTGGTTCAGTTGATAGAATGATTCAGCATGTTTATTCAGACTGACCAACTCATCTCCAGGCTTTTATTATCCACTGAATTAAAACAAATGCTTTGAATGTTTCCTGCATTTTAACAGAATATAAGCGTTGTGGTAAAAGTATCATAACAGAGACATTTGTTGTTTTTAAATACATATATTGTATTAAAACTTCAGGTGACCAAAATGTAAACGCATTTGCCATTCACAGTACATTCTCACTGAATATAACCACATAGCTGGGTTATTTTATAGTCTCCTGTTATACTATCCTGTCCAAAAATATATATCCTAGAATTCTGTATAGATCAATTAATATATCCTTATTCATATCTGAGATCATCCTCATAATGTCCTTTAATGAAAATAAAGATACAGTAATTGTCATGTGTTTTTCTGTTTTGTAAGTGTCAACCGAAAAATTACAAACCTAATATTTACCAATAATGCATTTAATAGTAAATAAATAAGTAATATTCTTCGTAAGAAAATCATATGTGTTTAAAACAAGGGTGGGCATTCCTGGTCCCGGAGGGCCACCGTCCCGCAAAGTTTAGCTCCAACCATAATCAAACACACCTAAATGTAATTTCCAAATCATACTGAAGCCTTTGATTAGATTGTTTAGTTGTGTTTTATTAGGGTTAAAGCTAAACTTTGCAGAACAGTGGCCCTCCAAGACCAGGAATGCCCACCCCTGGTTTAAAACAGCACAAGTGCAGGTCACCGATGACGTCATTGTCCTTTTGGGGCATACTGTGCTTTTAAATGTGACTCCACAAGGTGGCGCTCACACTATTAGTTAATCATTCTGATCACTCATTTACAAGACACAAACACAGACCTCCCCAGTGTTGCCAGGTTTGCGGTTTTCCTGCACAATTTTGAAAATACAGTTGCTGGAAAAATTTCACACAGATATGCTTAGAGCACCTTTAACTTTGGTTTTTGAAAACCAAAATGGTTTTTGGTTACCATGGTTTTACTACAGTAACCATGTTTTTTTTTTTTTAACTGAAGTGGTTAATTTTCGTAAGGGCAAATCAGCACCAGCATTAGCACCAGCTAAACCAGCACCAAACCAACATTAGCACCAGCATCCCATGCTGGTCATACCAGCAAGACCAGCATATGTTGTGTTTTGGTGCTGGTATGCTGGTTACTGTAGTAAAATTATTTTTAATTTAGTTTTGTCAACCATGGTTTTCAATGACCACCATGGTTACTGTAGTGTACAGTTACATAGCCCACCTTACAAAAAACATTACTGGTGCGCATCTTGAGACAAAACAATGCTTCTGATATATGTTAAGAGAAAAATCAGTGAAAGTTGCATACAAACATGCATTTTAGTCTGGGGATAAGCCCTGTCCAGAAAAACTGCCCCAAAGAGCCTGATAAAAAATGGTCATTAGAGAGTTTCACATTTGAGATGAAGACTTTTTATTATTATTATTATTATTTTTCTCTTGTTCCTTCTTGTCAAGGCATGTGATTTATTTCTGTTATATGATATGGAAAATTTTGCTAAAAAAATTTGAGAAAAAGAGCTCAAATGCGAAGCCCTCTAATGACTTTTTTTACCAAAACAAATATGATCACCTGCAATACGCCAAAATCCAATCAAAAGCATTAAAAACGCAATATGTTCATAACATTTGTTTATTATTTGCATGTTTTAAAACCACTGAGGGAGGTTTTACTTCACAAATGCCCCCTGCATCAAAAAACAAAGTAAATCTCTCAAAAACTGTAACACAGAACTATTTCGGTAAGGATTGATATTCCTCTATATTCAGTGACAATGTCAACATCATTTCATGTACAAGAATACAAAGAACAACAAACAATAGTACACTATTATATGTTCAACATTTGTAACTTTTTTGTTTTATTGTTCCACATATTTATTCTTTTACATACAAACAACTACAATCTCTACAGCACAGTACAATGATAAGGTGATAAACTCTCTGTCACATTTAAATTATGGCAATACATTTAAATTGACAAAAGCATCAGAATGGTATATCTGTAGAGTACACGGATGTTGGCCTTTTTTTCTTTCAGCTGTTAAACACCTGCTGTTTCATTAAACGTGGCCAGTGAACATTTTTGTGTGCTTCCTATCCCAATAGTTTGGGGGCCGAGCAAGGATACATATTTACCACTTATTGCTTTGATTTCTTTTTGCACACGAGATTGATTACGTTTAGAAATACAAAAGACCCTGTAACAAAACCCAAAACTCTTACAACCAGTACACAATCTGAAGTGATGAAGTGCACCAAATCCAGGACTGCTTTACACAGAGATAAGTCATAACGTCACTGAGATAAGTTAACTGTAATTCAGCAGTTCACAGCATACGACAGCAATTATTACATACTCGTTTATAAATCAATGAACAACGGCGACACCATTGAGATCATGTGACAATGAACAGTTACACACTGCAGGACTTCAGCTGAGAAACCATTTGAATGTGAATAAATGCTTTAAATGAGGAAATGGTTTATGGTAAAATAGGCTATTAGTTTAATATTAACAGATGACTGGTGTGTATAAAAACAAAACTGTCTAGTTCACCGACAAATGCACATTTTTATTCTCCTATAATTGTAACCAGCTTCTGGGGTTGTTTAAAAACTCAACTTTAACTTTAGCATTACATGCATCCCATTCCAGTAAAACACTAGTAAGACCTGGTTAATATATGTCTGAGCCACAAACCTTTGTGCTATTCAAGTGTGATGCTTGCTCATTTTGATCGCTTGTAAGTGTAAATGTATACGACCTGTTTTATTTTCTCCTGTATGCCATGATGTGAGATCTGCCAGTACAAACTGAGAAAGTAGAAAATATTTGGCAATTAAAGACGCACACTTTTCACACATGGCACACGTAAAGATTGTCACTACAGCATCTGTGACACTAAAAACGCTGAGCAGAGGTCAAGGTAAAGATGGCAGTTTCTAGGACGGTTTATTTTTAAACTACAGTATGCGACGTGTGGCAAGCTGGTATTCACTTGGTTAAAATGCCACTTAGGTTATTATTTAACAATTTAAAGCGCTTAATCAGAAGTTTCTTTTGTGCCTTAAATAAATGGTTTGTGTTAAGTTAGTTACTTTGGTAGAATTGATGTTTTAGTGTACGTCTTGAAGTTATATTAAAAAAGGCCCTAACTAAAAATGGTTGGCTGTGTTTTGTGTCTACTCTGAGCACATAATATGGCTGCTATCCTACAAAATGGCAGTAAACAAAGTTGAATGACACCAATAAACTGTTGCGGTGTGGCACAATGTAAAAAAATGCAGCATTTTGTACTTTAAATAAAAAAATTAAGTTAAACAATTTCAACTTGATTTTTAAGTTAAGTCAACTTATCGCAGGTAAAAACTTAAAACAGTACGTGGAATTGAATTTGTTTTAACTTCATGCTGCATTTTTTTTACAGTGCACGTTCAAAAGCATCAAAAACAGAAAAATAGTTTTTAAAGGGATAGTACACCCTAAAATAAATTTTTTTATTATATTGGAAGTATTTTGATAATGGTAAGCACACCTACCATAGTGTTTGTTTTTTCTACTATAGATGTCAATAGCTACCATCAACTGTATGCTTACCATCATTTATCAAAATATCTTTCTTTATTTCCTTAAATACAAAGAAACTCATTCAGGTATTGAACAAAATGATTTTTGGGTGAACTACCCCTTTAACTGGGTTGGGTTTTATCCTTTAATATCCTGCTTCAATATCAGTGTTGGGGAAAGTTACTTTTAAAAGTAATGCATTGCAATATTAAGTTACTTCCAAAAAAAGTAACTAATTGCGTTACTTAGTTACTTTTCATGGAAAGTAATGCTAACGTTACTTTTTAGTTACTTTTGCGTTACTTTTTCTTGGCTGAGGCTTGATTTCTTTAGGTCAGATGTTTTTTATATGTCAAACTCTGGCCTGCAATCTCAGTTTCTGACTCAAACTTTTACCACACAGGCATAGAGTGCATAATGTGACTACGTTTAGTGTAATTCAGTACATAATTTTTTTATCAAATTAATTAAACTAAAAAAGTAACTTGCATTACTTTTTTTAAAAAGTAACTCAAATATTAATGTGTTACTTTACTCGTTACTTCAGAAAAGTAATATTATTACGTAATGCACATTACTTGTAATGCGTTACCCCCAACACTGTTCAATATCTGCTTAATAATAAAGTCTAGTTGAAACTAGTATTAATTGTGCTTGGTAAAATGTCGCAGAATTTAAAATTTCTTGCCGTTTGTCCTAGTTGAATATACAGTTTTTTGTTTCTTATCAGTGCAATTTTAAAATCGATTTTGGGGTTTTTAAGCGTTTTGTGGCTTGTTTTAGATGCTATATTTAGTTACTGCTACCATGTCACCCAACCCTTTTTGAACAACAGGTTAACAATGATACAGCAAAAATTCACCCTGCATGTTGCACTACATCTGTTTCCACAGATACTCAAAGTAAAAAATACTATAAAATCAAACTCTCATCAACAGTTATATATAAATAAATACAAATATTCAACATGCAAGCACACATACCTCCATACACACACACACATACTTACAGACAGATACCTCAACGTCATTATAAGAACATGAGAGAAAACATTTATGAGGGTGTCTGTGTGTCCTGTGTATGGACTTATTCAGTCACGTTTTACCATATTTGCTTTAATAATAATAAAAATCCCTTAAACAGATAAACTGTATATATACACACATCAAAATGAATCTAAGACATTATGTTGGTACTAGATCAACATCTTAACATGAAAGTATTTTTCTTTATATATATACATATATATTTTTATATATGTGCATATATATTCTATATATAATATTAGCTAGAGTTTTCAAACAGACAAATTTGATTAACATATCATTTTCATATATTTATATTCAATACATAATTTACATATTCATCAAAATAAACCTATTGGTTTGGATAGTTTAATCAAATCGCCTTGTGCTTCAATTATGGATTTTTTTTCTTTTGTCATGTAAGTTGAATGAATGAAGATCTGCAAGATGTAAGTATGTGATGTAAGTCGGTCAAATTCTCACCTGTGCTCATTCAAGGGGACACAACCGAAGCTACTCTGTAGACATCAAGAGGAACACAAACAAACTCGCAAACTTGTATGTTGTTCTGATGAAACAATAATGTAAAATAAAGATAACAGCAGGCTTGCCCATAAAAATGCCAACCCCGTAACTATACGTCACTTATCTTATATTTCACATCATGTTGAAAGAAGTACATTAATACAGAGCACTTTCTTCAGTTCAAGCATAATCTTATGAATGTCACACTTCATTACATGCACAACACCTTTAATAATCAAACATTTTGTAAAAGCACACAGAGTGAAATTATTAGTGTACTTATTATCTGCACTGCCTATAATAATGTGACTTTATCTGTAATTGCATTAAAACTCATTGCGTGCCTGAGCCAACATTGCGTCATCACACAATTTTTTTATAAATTTTTACTTTTGTTGGGACGCAAACAACTAGAACAAAAGTACCGTCACCACTAGATCAACACTGTCTATTCAAATATCTAACTATTGATGTCCCCGGACCTCGACGATTTATCACACAATGGATTAAACAAAAATGAAGGGAAAGTCAAACTAATCGTGTTATTTTTTAGATTCATACCATAAACAACACAAAGCTGAAATGTGTTTCACACGCAGTTATTCTATGCATACACACACACATTATTCCTCTGAGACGACAAGACATGGCCAGGGATTGATTCATGAATAAATCAAACAAAGAAGAACAGCCTACACACTATCAATCAATATTCCCTACTGAAGAATGATAATTATTTGATAATTAATAAGGGAATAAAATGAATTATGATACAGTTGCACACGTTGGAGGGATGAAGATATCGCTAACTGATCTGTAAGTGTGGAAATTGTTTCGGCTGCTTCCGGCATTGCTCACTCACGAACAGGGTTTGGGATTCGGGTTTGACACAGTCGGGCAATCCTTACTCAAACGCGCCACCTGCTGGCTGGAATGCTGCATTATTGAAGCACCTGACCACGAGTTTCAGGGAGCTTTAAAGCCAAGAAGCTTCCGACCGCCAAAGCCCCTGAAGCGAAGAGGATGGGCACCGCTTTAGTGATGCCCACAAATGACTGAAAGATGCTGATGCCCAGAACTGCAGCTAACTTGCACAGGGCATTCAAGAACCCAAAGGCTGTTGTTCTGTAAAAAAAAAAAACATATTTATCATATAATGCACAAGACTTGAAGTGGGTATAGCTGCTTCCTGGAGATCCAAATAGAGGTGTGACCTCCAAAACGGAGTGGAAGCTCTAAAATGGGGCATGGCTTCCTCCTATGACAGACAGACATGGCACACCTAATGCCCGCCTAACTCATTGTGCAGGTAACACCCACTTTTGGAATCCACAGCCTAATTTTAAGATTTATATCAGTATATCTTCCAGTTTTTTCGAGGGTGCACGATGCGAAGTTTGTCACAACATGTATATAGCCCGTCATGTGTGTGGTTCGTATTTTCAAAATATGTGTTCGGCGCGTTGAGTTAACCTATGTGCATCACGTGTTTAGCCAAAACAAGTGCCCGCCGCAGACGCGCCCAAAGGGTTCATGACAAAAGAGACGCTCGCGGTTGCCAGATACTCGCATAATCTCATGCGTAATCACTCCTGTTAAGGGAGTGTCTTGCGTGTATTTTGTGAACGTGAGCGTCTCTCTTATCACAAACGATTTCGACGCGCGTGCAGCAGGCACCCACCTTGACAAAACACGTGATGCACATGGTTCACATGACGCAACACATATTTTGAAAACATGAGCAACACACATGACACTCTGAACACATATTTTGAATTTGCGCCTCTCGGAAGAACAGTCACGAGCCGCCACTGCATATATCTATTTGCATGATTAACAGTGCCATCTTTTCATTTTGATTGAGAATTTTTAGATATCCCCTAAATGATGATGCATTTATATGCACTGTAGTGGCAATACGGCACAGAATCGCATCCATGAATTATTATCTATAAACCAAGATGAGTTTAATGCATTGTATCAACAACAATAATGACAGAAATATGAACTTGACCCACCTCTTGTCAGAGGGGTACAGCTCCACCGTGAGCACATCCAGAGCGTTCCACGACGCGATGCTGATCCCACCGAAGAGACAAAGCAACGCTATCATAGCCGACTCGCTGTTTCCAAACGACAGGAAGAAGCAGCTGATGCAGGAAATCACGCTGGAACCGGCTACATGGGGAGAACAAAGGGAGAAAATAATTATTGTTAAACGCCTCATGCTCTAAACTCCTAAATCTGCATTGATGCAAAACTGCGTTTTTACCCAACATCCTTAGACGACCAATCTTATCCATAAGCAGAGCGGACACGATGTTCCCGGGAAGGACAGCAAGAGTTCCGAGGAAACTGACGAAATATATCATGTAGGCGTTGTTCTCGTCGCTGAAATCCAGCATGCAACCCTCTTTGTTATGAATAAAGGTGCTGTTGATGAGCTTGCTGTTGATGAGTCTGTACTTGAAGAGGTCTATAAAAAGACAAGAGCCTCAATGACCAACAGCAACTATTCTTCCATTACATTAACTCTTTCCCCGCCAGAGAAAACATTTGCATAAAAAAGTGTTCCTGATGAATTTTTATGTTATTCTGCAATACCGCACTTACCCAATTTATGAAAAAACTGAAGCAAAAACGTTATTTACTAATTTTAAACTCTGTATGTTTTGATAGTCGATAGATTTTTTTAAGAAAATACCCATATTTAAGAGTTTATAAGCAGAGAAAAAAATATTGATAGGATGAAAAGTTTTTTTCCCATTTTGTTTGTTTGTTTATTGATTGTTTAAAGCAGATGGTCTGTTCTTTCATTTGATATATTTATATATTTTTAGAAGAAAATTTACCTGGAAGGCATTTTGAGAAACTTTTATGAAAATCACAAAAAATGCTGGCTGGCAACTTTTCAAAAAATGGCTGGCGGCGAATGAGTTAAAGGATTAGTCTACTTTCATAACAAAATTTTTGGATAATTTACTCACAACCATGTCATTCAAGATGTTTATGTCTTTCTGTCTTAAGTCAAAAAGAAATTACGTTGTTTTTTTTTTTTTTAAGGAAAACATTAAAGTATTTTTCTCCTAGACTTCAATTGAACCCAACGGTTTGAAGGTCCAAATTGCAGTTTCAATGCAGCTTCAATGGGCTTTAAATGATCCCAACCGAGCGGTGGTGTCCCATACATCATACGTGACCTTTCAACGTGATTACGTAATACGCAAAGTTGCGGATGCGCATCACACGGCTAGTGCAAGACGAGAAGTTGTAGTTTAAAAGTACCTTTTTTTTTTGGCGAAAATTATGATTGTTTCGGTTACAGCCCTTTGAAGCTGCAATGAAACTGCAATTTGGACCTAAAAAACAATGGGTTCAATTAAAGTCTACTATATAGAGAGAAATCCTGGAATGTTTCCTTAAAAAACTTACATTTATATTCGACTAAATAAAGAAAGACATAATCATCTTGGATGACATGGGGTTGAGTAAATTATAAGGAAATTATGAAAGTGGAGTAATCCTTTAAGGGTCTGTCCCAATGTGGCATACTGCAAATCCTGGGGACCATCAGACAATTTTGACAATTTATTACTTCTTTTCTGAGCACAGATGAAATATCTGTGTGGGTTCACTCTGGGTACTCTGGTTTTCTTCCCACAGTCGAAGTACTTGCAGGTTGGGTAAACTGGAGGTCAAATTGTTTTTCTCCAACTTGTGTAGATTAACTTGCGTACAGTATGGATTAACTAGTTCTTGCAATAAATGATATGCATGCGGGTTAAACCCTAGGGATGTAATGATTAATCGTGTGTCCCATTAAAAATGCCTGTCTGAAATCGATTGTGAATCGCAAGGCTGCGATTATGTGTTTTATGCACAGCTTGTGCTTTTACTATGGCATTTGGTCAGTAAGAAATCAATCTAAAATCATTATGAGTCGGAGTCGTTTATAACGTGCATTTAAAAACTCGTTAAACAAAATCATTCAAAATATTCTTTTTATCATGAAAATACCTAAAACAATTTGAAGAACAGCGATATAAATATTCCTGTAGACATTTCCTGGAATAGCGTTTGTAATGCTATTTCTTCTGTGGCACAAAGGAAGTTTCTGCACAAGAGCGCCCCCTTGCTTTGGGATGTGCCGGGATTTCACCGTAATTCATTAAAATTCATTCATTGAGAAAACACGCATTTGCACGGTTAATCGTTACACCCCTATTAAACACAGAGCTACTGCTGAGCATTGCATTATACCATGTGTCAGTCTTCATGGCATTGAAGAGAAAAGACAGCAGCATTTTTGACATTTGGAGTCAGGGCTGTGACTTAATTTTGAATGCAATAGAATCTGATGGGAGTGTGTTTGGCATACAATTATATAATTTGCAAAAAATATTCTTTGTATCAGTGGCGACTCGTGACTGCTCATTCGAGGAGCGCAAATTCAAAATGTGTGTCCGGAGTGTCATGTGTGTTGCTTGCTTTTTTTAAATATGTGTTTGTTGCATCATGTGAACCATGTTCATAACGTGTTTTGTCAAAATAAGTGCCTGCTGCACACGCGTCAAAACTGTTTATGATAAAAGAGACGCTCACGTTCACAAAATACACGCAAGACACTCCCCTAACAGTAAACTCTGATTATGCATGAGATTATGTGAGTATCTGGCAAACGTGAGCGTCTCTTTTATCATAAACCCTTTAGATGCATCTGCAGCAGGCACTTATTTTGGGTAATGCACATAGGTTTACTGAAAAAACAACATAAATGTTGTGACGAACTTCGCATTAAGCACCCTCAAAAAAAGAAGTCACCAGCCGCCACTGCTTTGTATCATTGTACATAATTTTACATATAGATTAACCTATTTTTACTAATACTTTCAATTCAGTATTAAAAGCCTTTCGTTTGACAATTTTGATCAAACTCTATCTTAAAATGTTGTCTAGGTAGACAGCTCACTAGGTTTTTGCAGCTCACAGAGCTTTGGAGTCTCAGCATTCATCTGACGGCTGTTTAGAATAACAATCATAAACGCCCAGCATGAAATGAGTCATAAAAATGCAGATTGTCATTTTGTCAAAGAAAGCCGGGGAAGAATCTGGTGTTGCTAGGAAACCTGAAATATTTTCAGCGGTGAAACACAATATATATTTATCCTTATACAACAAGTAATACCTTCTACAGACTACAGCTTAAATCCAAATACAGTATTGCATATGTCAACTCAAGAAAATCTTCACAGCATTGTTATATCCGCTAGTAATATTTGAGATCTTCTCACCAGTGTTGTAGAAAAGGGTGGAGATGAAGGTGCAGTTTCTGAAGAAGGTGTTGCTTGACGTAATATCTTCAAAGTAGCATTCCTCAAACAGGGAATCCTCAAACACCATAGACTTCATCTTCAGATTTAAGAACCTTTAATGACATGGAAGAATTGAGATTGATTAGATGTTTTTCTTTTATAGCACAGAAGGCACAAACAGAAACTCTTCCACTACACACTGCCTTAGACATTTCTCTAAACATATTTCAAAGAGATGCCTTTTTTGGGAGTAAAACATAGAAATAGACACAAATGAGGCAATTGCTGTCTTAACAGTGTACAGTTTTAGAATGACTGTAGAAAGCATAGCTCAGATCATTCAAAATTTGACCATTTCATAGTGAGATGTTTGAAAGCTTGAAATCTCTTTTGACTTTAATGTCTTGGCAAACCTAAAATTTTGTTAATTGAACGTTTTTTTTCTCCAAAAAATGTCAGGTGGTACAACCAATCATTGTCTATTTGCCAGATAAGCTTCAATCATAGACTGTAAAACATTTGGACGTAGTGTCCGTGACGTCACCCATTGTGAAGGTTTTTTTGAAGCCAATAGTGGGTGGAGCCTGCCGTTGCCATCTTTGTCACGTTTCAACCCGCATTACTGACAGATAACCGAAAATGGGTAAATAGGCGTGAAGTGGGTGAAGTTGAGGTGGCTGGTTGCTGAAACCACGCCACCTAGCTTGACGGTAGTGACAGCAGTGGCAGTTTACCTGTCACTCAAGTGGCCACGCCCTTAATTATGCAGATTTTTAAGGCTTAATATAATTTAAACGGATGAGTTACAAAAAAATTCACCATCCTCGCAGATGTCATGAAGGGGAAAATAAGCTATACAGAACAAAAACTATTTTTGTACCTGGTAAACATATTATTTTCTGCTGTAAAGTTTAGCATTTTAACATGGAGGTCTATGGAAATTGACTCCCTTTTAAACAATAATAAAAAAAGTATAATAACAATTATATACAACCTTAGCTTGCATTTATTAAAACTAAAATCATTAGCTAAATTATTAGCTTATTAAATAATTTAGCTTAATGTTTTTTTATTTCTAAGGGGGCATTCATTTTCACTTTTTGACTTTCTGGTTGCACCACCTGACCTCTGCAATGAATTAACATTTAACAGATGTTTACTTGGATATACATGTACGTATAAGCTGTGATATCAAATTCATAAATATACTTTTTAAACACAATAAAAATGTATTTGATAACATAGCATTTGTTCTAGTTTTACATTGGTTGTACCACCTGACGCAGAAAGTGTACCAGCTATTTTTTCAGTATTTGAGAAATCTACAAACTTTTTATTCAGGCATAAAGATCACATGGGGTTTACTGAATGATGTGATATCATGTTAATGGTTTATACTTGTTAACTTCTTAATAAAAGGCCCATGATTGTGGTTGTACTACCTTCACATTTGAGAACATACAAAAGCTTTTAATTGCCCTAACATCCTAACAACTACTGATATTCCTGAAATGTATAAATAGAAAAAGGGTTCAAACAAAAAATAATGCTATAGTGTATTATTCAAAATTTGTAATAATTTAAATACCATTGTTAACAGTTCAATTAAATTGCTAATTTGTACGGACAGTTACCCCGCTTGCAAGTTTAAGATACCAAAACAAAAATGAATTATTATTATTAAAAAATACTGAAAATGTATTTAACCTAAATAGATATAAATAAAGTGGCACATTTCATACATGTATCAAGTTATTTGTATAGTACATAATGCCCCCAAACACTAAAATATGCATGTTAAGTCATTGACCCATACTGTATGCGTACTAAAAGCACTGTAAAGATTACAGATTAGTCCATGAAAGTCACTAATATCTTTATCCCAATTGGCTAGATTTAATCTTTTAATTCTTCTAAAGGAAGTAAAAAAATCTGGTGATAATTGTGCCATTTTCTGTGAACAGAAGTGCAAATCACACAGTAATTACTGGTTCAACAAGCGCTTAAGGACTATTACACAATCAAAGCTTTACATCAAAGCTTTTTTGTTTTTAAATCTACTGAGATGTGTTGCTGTCCACATAGGCAGCTACCTTAGTGAATGATTTGAAACACTTTTTATATGCAGTAATTCTGTTGCACTTTTACACAAGTCTTCCCATCTGTATATTTACACAAATGTGCATTTAACCTGAAATATTCTTAAAAAAGCAGAATTACACAATACTACATTTCATGTTTCATTAAAAAGTACACTTCAGTTTACTGAAATATGTATAAAGCAGCGCATACTTGTCGTTGAAGTACTCTCCATTCCTGTGGATCTGGTTCTCTAGGGTGAAGTTAAAGGTCACATGCTCCACTTTTTCTTTGATAAAGATTTTAGTGCGCGAGGAGTACTCTTGTCTCTGCAGATACTTGATCATGTCAGGGAACCAAACAGTCAAACCGTAGTAGCTGCAAAGCAGAAAGGAGAGCAAAAAGACATTGAAAAACATGTAAATCCTTATCAATATCTCATAAAACCTAGCAAATTGCCTGTCTCTCTACATAGTCAGCGTCCAACTTAAATTGGACCTCTTTAACAACCCATATACATTCACATTTATGCATTTGGTGCATAATGCCATATATGTGTTCCCTGGAAATCGAACCCATGACCTTTACATTGCTAACGCAATGCTTTACCATTTGAGCTACAATAACACAAAAGTACCTTATAAAGCAGAGTTCATTATTGGATTACATTAAGAAAATTATTTGACTGTGTTTACCTGAAGGACATGGAAAACCACACGGCCATCAGCATATATGTGATCCTCCTGTATTCCGGATTAAAGATGGTCAGGAAGTTGCTCCACACCTGTAAACAACCATTAAAATGTAAATTTTAAAAGGTAAAGTTAAAACGCAACCTAAAGGGGAGATGTAACAGGAAGCAAAGACATGTACTTCATACATCTATACGCTCTCAATTCAAAGCTCCCTGCCTAGTTGACCCAAACCAATTTTTTCATAAAACAAAAACTAGAATGCAAAAAAAATATTTAGAAACACGCTTACAAAATCTTTTTCAAACAGAAATCTTGAAGATGGTAAGTGATGAAGTTGCACAAAAAATAAAATAAAAAAGTTTGTTTTTTATCATGTAACCTTGACTAGATAAAAAGCTACAAATGTGTCTTAAGTAGCACGGTTATATTTCTAGCAATAGCCAATAATACATTGTATTGGTCAAAATTATAGATTTTTTTTAATGGCAAAAATGATTAGGATATTAAGTAAAGATCATGTTCCATGAAGATATTTTGTAAAAAAAAAAAATCTGGAAATGAAGAGTTTCGTTGCAAAACGAGATAAATCCATTTTTTAACATTTTTGTCAAAACATGTTTATTATTATGTTATCGTGTTATTATTTTGTTTTATGATGCTACTTAGCTGTATTTTTTAAGTTATGAAGGTTTAAATCAAAACAAACCAACTGCAGTTGCTTTGAAATTAATTGGAATGCACAACCAAAAAACGCTTTCTGAACAATTAACAAACGGTGGTTATCTATGTGTTCCTAAGTAGTTTAACTTTATCTCTTTCCCCACCATTGACAAGTTATCTGGTCAATTAAGAGAAAACATTTGCATGACCAAAACGTGTTCCTGATGAGTTTTTATGGTTATCTGTAATACCCATGGGCGTAGATTTAGGGTGGGACGCTAGGGACATGTCCTTACCAATATTCAGGGAAGACTGAATTGTCCCTAGCAATAATTTCGACCAAAATTAATCTGTATTAATATATAACCACTGATGTCCGTCTTATTCTTGTGTTTTCTATTTTTTACTTATTATATTTTATTCAGTAATCATTTAATTGAGATAAAAAATCTTTTGCAATCCCGTTCTGTAAAAATAATGCTCAATGTGGTACACAAACGGTTAACAGCTCTCGTTCTCTGCAAAGCCCGCCTCCGTAACTCACATTGCTAATATGATTGGCTTTGCATTTCTTTAGTCCCGCCTCTCTAACTCACAATGCTAATATGATTGGATTACCATTTCTTGAGTCCCGCCTCTCTAACTCACAATGCTAATATGATTGGCTTTGCATTTCTTTAGTCCCGCCTCTCTAACTCACATTGCTAATATGATTGGATTAGCATTTCTTGAGTCCCGCCTCTCTAACGCTTGTCTCATGACTCGCTACTTGTGATAGGATGGTTTCACTTTGTACAACGCGCCAAAGTTCACTCAACAAGACGCGCATAATTATTCGTGCTACAGGTAAGTAAGGAAGAAAGTATTATTATACCCACTGTAACTGTTTCATGCACAAAATACGGAACAAGTTGTGTCACATAATGATTCAAGGACAGTGTTCGTTTCACCAATACACGACAATCCCATGTTAACCTGAGGAGTTGCAAACGCGTGTCAACCTTTTATAAATGGGGTGGCAAGGTTATTTAGGGGGTCCCTAATCCATGAAAGAAAATAACCCCAACATGGTAAAAACATGAATTCATGTCATGATTGCTGAATACTTTACATTACTGCACTGTGGTGATTACTTGCACAGATGTAGACATAATGTAAGGTTGCATTTTAAACTTAAACTATTTTTTTCACACTGATTAACTGTCTGTTAATGAAAAGAAGATTGAATGTGAACTACAGAAACGTTAATAAACGTTGTTCAGGAAACAGCATGATATACATACCTACTTTAACACTGGGATTTTTTGGCAAAATTAAATTAAGAATTAAATATTAATTGCATATTCTTCAATGTTATAAAGTAAATATGGATTCATATATGTTACAAAGTGATTTTCTTTTCTTTTTTGTCAAAGACTTAAACAGTTACTGTTTATTAGGCTCTAGGACATAACAAATTGTTTATTATAGTACATTACATTTGGGATGGCACCGGGGGTGGCGAGTCAGATGTCACTGAGTAAAGAGCATACTGAGTTGTCTTTGTCTTGTTTTTGCAATGCGACCATTTTATTTATGTCCAATGCCAGGAGCAAACCTACGCCCTTGGTAATGCCACTTACCCGATTTATAAAAAAAACTGAAGCAAACATTTTTTTTTATTTATTCACACTACGTGTATGTTTTGATAATCATTCTGAATCTGATCTCTAACAATTTTTGAAGAAAAATACTCATATTTAAGAGTTCATAAGCAGAGAAAAAATCTTGATAGGATAAAAAGTTTTTTTCCCTGTTTTGTTTGTTTGTTTGTTTGTTGTTTGAACGCAGAGGCTCTGTTCTTTCATTTCATATTTGTATGTTTATATATTTTTAGAAGAAAATTTCCTGGAAGGCATTTTGTGAAACTTTTGTCAAAATCACAAAAAATGCTGGCGGCAACTTTAAAAAAAAAAAAGGCTGGCGGGGAATGAGAATGAGGCATTCATAATGCCATACATTACTTACTGTTTGGAAGTGTGGGGGAACACTTACAAAACGAACACTGAACCTATTTTTATTCTTCAAAAAAGAGCCTTAAGAATTGTAAATAAAACCACTTATAGAGCATCAACTAATCCATTTTTTATTAAATTAAAAGTTCTAAAATTTAGAGATATGGTTGAGTTTAAAACTGCACAAATTATGTACAAAGTAAAAAATCATCAGCTATCGAACAGTATCCAAGGGCTGTTTCAAATGAGAGATAGCAAGCATAACTTAAGAGGAGAGTCAGTTTTTCAAAAGAAACATATTAGAACAAATGCCAAATATCACTGTGTTACAACTAAAGGAGTTAATGTATGGAATAGCTGCAGTGACGAGATGAAATCATGTACAACAATTAGTAAATTCAAGAGATTATTTAAAAATCATGTATTGAATGGCTATAAAAAGTACTTGAGGTTATAGCATGGTATATTGAAAGAAATGAAAATAGTGTTGTATGTATGCATGTTTGCATCTGTCTGTGGTCTATGTATGTATGGGTATATGTGAGCTGTAGGTAGGTAGATATGAGGTGAATATTTATGTAAATAAGAATTGTGTGGAATCCTTGTGTATTTATCTAATTGATAAAACTAGAGAAAGGGGGTGGGATTTGAAAAGTTTATGAACTTCTTCCTACTCCTTTTGAACATGGGAATATATTTTTGTTTTTGAATTATTTATTATTTATAATAATTTTGGTTGAAAATGCTGAGAAGTACATGTCCTTAGTTATCTGTCATTTTTATTTTTATATTTTTTTTTTGTTTGTTTTGCATGTATGTATACACAGTATAAATACTTTATTATTATATATATGTATATTTTTGTATTTTTATTACATGTTCAAATAAACTTATTATTATTATTATTATTATTAGTTAAAGGTGATTTTTTCAATATTTAGATTTTTTTGCACCCTCAGTTTCCAGATTTTTTATATAGCTGTATCTTGGCCAAATACTGTCCTATCCTAACAAACCATGAATCTATAGAAAGCTTTTTCAGCTTTTAGATGATGTATAAATCTCAATTGACCCTTATTGGCTTTGTGGTCTAGAGTCACGCTTTATAAAACATTTAAAGGACTGGTTGCAAACTGCAAACTTACATTAGTGCAATGTGTATTGTACAGTACCTGATGAAAGAGGTTTGTCAGCTTGACCCTCCAGCGCTGGTGCCATGCTGCGGCCTCTCCACCCATATCAACCAACTCATCCATCTGCTTCACCGTCTTAATGGTAGTGACCTGTGCATATCACAATATGTGATGATGATGAAGATGATGATGATGATGATGATGATACATTATTAACAAGTTAATACCACAAGGCTGTTGAATGATTTATTCTGATTGATTGAGAAATGTTCAATGGGTATGCATTATTTTTTTAATAAACGCACACCTGACCTGTCAAATGTCTTAAAATACGGTAACCACCGGAGCAATGTCTTTTCAGTGGTATAAGTGTAATTATTTACTCCGGTCCCTTAAATTATTGGAAAATAATGCACACCCGCTGTATAACGGCACAACGCATTACCATCTTGGGTGTGCATTATTTTTGAATAAATTAACGGCCCGTTGTCATTTATTTTGTACATGTACATCAGATTTTTAGGAGGATTCATTCTTGTTATTATTTTTTATATACAGCTTGCTTATTGCTTTTACTCAACAGTCAGCCCATAATAAAGAGATCATAGACATAATTTTTCATTTAACTTCTTATTTAATTAGTGCATTTTATTAAGAAAATTCATTATGTGCTAACTGTTTATTGTTCTTGTTAATTTAAAAGCGAGAAATTTGATTTCAAGTCCGGCCAGACAAAAGAAATCTCATTAGCTTAACTGCTATTCATTTATTATGCATTATAGAGAAATTAAAAATTCCCACCGATCATTTCTGTTTTGCATCCTATTGGATCGAGGAGTGAGTGTAGAAATACTCACAGAGAAAACTCTCTCAGGATGACCTTTAGCTCTCATGTTCGTATCGTGGACCTGCTTCAAAATCATCCAGGCTTCATCATGTTTCCCGTTCTGTAAAATCACAAACATTGCCATAAAACCAACTCTGCGTTACTGGCATACACATTTATCTATGAATACGGTCTGCAAGCAGGCCCTAATCATTCTTGGGGCAAAATAAATTTTGGTATCCATGTTTACCAATTTGATTTCTATATGAGCAACAGAGACATAGATGTAGCTATGAGGTTATTAAGCATTGGGTCAAAAAGGGACAAACCAAACCGGCTGCATTGTAGTTTAATCTATGCTGGGTTGTTTCAGCCAAAAATAGTAAAATATGACCATTTTCTGGATTAATTTAATCCAAGGGCTGGGTTCGTCCCTTTTTGACCCAACGCTTGGTTGAAAATGACCCAACATTTTTAAGAGTGTATATAAACACTCTGATCTTATTTTGTCAACATTATATATTTACATTATGACATAGCTATATGATATATGAAAATCAATCACAATCAGACTTCACAATCAGTTTTTTTCTAGTGATGACTGTCTCTATTCTATCTATAACAGCATCCATAAGCAAGTCTCAAGAAGCTCGTGTAACTGTGATGTGTATTGTCACTGACCTCCAGATAAAAACGTGGGCTCTCTGGCATGGTGGTCAGAGCCACGATAGCGGCGACAGACGGAAACGCACACACCAGCACGAACACTCGCCAGCTGTGAAACTGGTAGGCTGATCCCATCTGGAAGCTCCAGCCTGGTTAACACGAGGTGACATGCATTAATCAACTGAGATAAATCTTTCATTTTATATAAAAAATATTTTAATTTATTCAAAATATTTCAAATCTGTGAATTTTGCAGACACTTTACTTTTTAGATGCTTTAAAAGGGGTCATATGATGCGATTTCATGTTTCCTTTATTCTTGGAGTATTAAAAGCTGTTTGTGCTTATACATATAGATATACTTTCTAAAATGCCTTATTTAAACATGGCCCCACATATCTATGTCACTGTGTGGGAAGATTTGCGTAACAACACCCAAATGTATATGCAAAAAAAAAGACGGCATAATTTTTATTTTCACTATAACAGTGGCGGCCGGTGACTTTTTTTGAGGGCGCACGATGCGAAGTTCATCACAACATATACAGTTGTGTTCAAAATTATTCAACCCCCCAATGCTGTTAAGGGTTTTAGGGAATTTAGTGTACATTTGTAATTGTATTCAGAATGAAATCCTACAATGACTTCTTAAAGAACCATATGCAACTAAAATGACATCAATTGGTTTTGTAATATAGTAGTAAATGTTTCTTTTGTGAATTCTTCATTGACACAATTATTCAACCCCTTAAAGAACTACCACTCTGAAGAACAGAGGTTCATTGAAGTGTTTTCAATCAGGTATTGAAAACACCTATGGATGTCAGGGAACAGCAATAAAGCCTAATAAGCACCAATTATGCAGCTTTAAAATGACTGTGATACTCAACTCCTTCTAAACATTTACTGGTGTGGTTACAAACATGGTGAAGTCAAAAGAATGGTCCAGGAAGACAAGAGAAGAGGTGATTAATCTTCACAGGAAGGGCAATGGCTATAAAAAGATTGCAAAGATGTTAAACATACCAAGAGACACCATAGGAAGCATAATTCGCAAATTCAAGGCAAAGGGCACTGTTGAAACGCTTCCTGGTCGTGGCAAAAAAAAGATGCTAACTGCGACTGCTCTGCGCTATCTGAAGCGTAGAGTGTAAAAAAGTCCCCGTGTGACTGCTGAGGAACTGAGAAAAGATTTGTCAGATGTGGGTACTGAAGTTTCTGCTCAGACAATACGGCGCACCCTGCGTACTGAAGGCCTCCATGCCAGAACTCCCAGGCGCACCCCCTTGCTGTCTCCAAAGAATAAGAAGAGTCGACTGCAGTATGCCAAAAGTCATGTGGACAAACCACAGAAGTTTTGGGATAGTGTTCTGTGGACTGATGAAACAAAATTAGAACTGTTTGGGCCCATGGATCAACGCTATGTTTGGAGGAGGAAAAACAAGGCCTATGAAGAAAAGAACACCTTGCCTACTGTGAAGCATGGTGGGGGGTCAATCATGCTTTGGGGCTGTTTTGCTTCTGCAGGTACAGGGAAACTTCAGCGTGTGCAAGGTACCATGAATTCTCTTCAGTACCAGGAGATATTGGATGACAATGTGTTGCTGTCCGTCACAAACCTGAGGCTTGGGAGACGTTGGACCTTTCAACAGGACAATGATCCCAAGCATACCTCCAATACCACTAGAGCATGGTTGCAGAAAAAAGGCTGGAACATTTTGAAGTGGCCATCGCAGTCACCAGACTTAAATCCGATTGAGAACCTCTGGTGGGACTTAAAGAAAGCAGTTGCATTGCGCAAGCCTAAGAATGTGACTGAACTGGAGGCTTTTGCCCATGATGAATGGGCGAAGATAGCCGTAAATCGCTGCAATACACTTGTGTCAAGCTATGCTTCACGTTTAAAAGCTGTTTTAACTGTAACAGGATGTTGTACTAAGTACTAAGATTGAATGTCACTTGGGGGTTGAATAAAACTGTTAATGATGTGAGCACAGAAAAGACATTTGTGGTTATTTCATTATAAATGTTATGTTATATTTGTCTGACCTACACATGCCTCTTTGATGTAATTGTAAGCAGGATGACTGAATGATCAAAATCAATGTCAAACCGGCCAAAACAATCAATTTCAGTTGGGGTTGAATAATTTTGAACCCAACTGTATGTAGCCCGTCATGTGTGTGGTTTGTCATTTCAAAATATGTGTTCTGCACATCCTTTGTGTATCACATGTTTTGTCAAAATTAGTGCCTGCTGCAGACGCGTCTAAAGGGTTTATGATAAGACGCATGCGTAATCAGAATTTACTGTTAAGGGAGTGTCTTGCGTGTATTTTGTTAACGTGAGCGTCTCTTTTATCATAAACGGCTTTGACGCGTGTGCAGCAGGCACTTATTTTCACAAAACATGTGATGCACATGGTTCACATGACGCAACAAACACATATTTTGAAAACACGAGCAACACACATGACACTTCGAACATTTATTTTGAATTTGCACCCCTTGGAAGAGCAGTCATTGCATTACAACAAATACACAAAATAATGTTCTTTTTAACAACTTCATATGATCCCTTTAAAGCAATGTACACTGCATTCAAGCTATACAATTTTAACCCTATGTGTGTTACCGGTAGAGGTCTTTACAGGTCCACTTAGACCCGAGATCCGACCCAAAAAAGTTTCACACGTGCCTCGTTCATGGGTCAGGCTTAATATTAGCAGCCTCTGGTCTTGAGTAATTTTAAATGAATGTGTTTTTGCCGAACAGACCCGAGAAGACCCAAAGTGTCTTGCGTGTGTCCTCTGTTTGCCATGAGCGCTTGCAATATTGTTTGGCTGGCGGTTGGTTAAATTTCATTGAGCCAGACCTGTCAATCAATTTTGCCGTTACCTTGGTGTCATCGTCAGATAACAAAGTAAAATAAATGGAGCAGCGGGCCAAATTGATTGCGGTTTCTTTCTGTCTGACAGGTGTGTGCGGGGCTGCAGACTGCGACACGTCGGTGCCATTTACATGCGGGTAAGAAAATTGCCACTGGGTCAGACCTGGGTGTAATTTTCTGTGGTTCGTCTCGGGTCGGGTCTTTCTTAAAAAAAATTTTTGCACGTCGGGCTCAGGTAAAAAGTGATTCAGGTCATTTCGGGTTGGGTACATTTCTTTAAGACCCCTATAGTTCCCGGCAGTTGAACCCATAAACATTTGCAGTGGCAATGCTCCACCAACTGAGTTACAGTAATACCCACTTAGAGTAAACATGTATACATAATGATAAACAATGAATATTATAAAATATATCCTTTTTAGAAATGCATCAACCATTATAATTTTGTAAACTACTTCATTTACCCCTTTCTTTGAAGGAGAGTCATTATTATTTTATTTGGCCTAAAGGGGGAAGCAAAAAAATTGAAAAAAACTTTATAATTTTTAGATAATTTTTATGCTCCTGCACTCTTTATTCATCACCACTAGACCAGACTTAGTCTAATCTGTTGCTATATCATTGTGATATCACCACAATGCATTTGAAGTTTAACATTAAGACCTTCTGAAGTATCCCAAGACTGAGTGTCTTCCTTAAGGTCACAGTAGAAAGCCAAAAATTAAAGCTCGATGGTTACCATAGTGGGGTATGATGGCCCAGGCCATGGCAGCAGCGTAGATGCCTCCAAACATCCAGAACATGCAGAGCCAGCTGAGGTGCTCACCACGCTTCTCTTGACACAGAAACTCAGAGTAATACGAGAAGACGATGGGTATAGAACCACCAATCCTGCAGAGAGAGAATCAGAAGCATAAGACGGTGGTAAGAAGCCAATAAATGCTTACTTTATTATGGTAGTTTCATTTGTTAATAAGTGCAAAAACTTTCATTTACCCCACACCAGAAAGCAGACGGCAGAAAAGAAAGGAGCTGTATCCTTGAACAAACGAGGAGAAGAACGCAAAGACACTGTTGATGGAGAGAGATATAAGAAGGGTCTGTCTGCGCCCGATTCTGTCTGCCAGACCTCCCCATACGAAGGCACCAACCATCATACCCAGATACACAATGAGACCTGAGAGAGAGAGAGAGATGGAGAAAGTGAGAGAGTAAATCAATAACAATATCAAAACATACCATGCCAAATTAGGACTCTACGGTGTTACTCTGTACAGACAGTGAATGTTGCTCTGTCATTTTAGATTTTAGTTTATCATTTAAAATGAATTTTGGTCAGAGCCAATTGTGTAGTGGACAGTGCTCCGATATATGGTGCAAACGCACTTTCGGCAACCCGAGTTCGAATCCCAGCTCGAGGTCCTTTGCCGATCCCATACCCCTCTCTCCACCCTGTACTTTCCTGTTGTCTCTCAATTACTGTCTATCAATAAAAAGGCAAATGGGCCAAAAAAGTAACTTTAAAAAAGAAAATGAATTTGAGCATGAATATCCAAAATATGCAATTTGTCTTATGTTTTTCCTATTTGACATCAATATCAAACACAAGTCCAATAAAAAAGCCATTAATGCAAAGTGATCGAAAGAGTATTATGTAAAATACACATTGATGGTTGTTGCTTAAAGGAATATTTCATTTTCTTAAAAGAAAAATCCAGACAATTTACTCACCACCATGTCATCCAAAATGTCGATGTCTTTCTTTGTTCAGTCGAGAAGAAATTATGTTTTTTGAGGAAAACATTGCAGGATTTTTCTCATTTTGATGGACTTTAATAGACACCAACAATCAACACCCAACTCAACACGTAACAGTTTTCCTCAACAGAGTTTCAAAGGACCACAAACAATCCCAAACGAGGCACAAGGGTCCCATCCAGCGAAACGACTGTAATTTTTGACAAGAAAAATAAAAAATATACACTTTAAAACCACAACTTCTAGGTCGTCTAGGTCTGGTCCAGCGCGACCTAACATAAATGCGTAGTGACGTAGGGAGGTCACGTGTTACATATATAAAACGCACATTTGCGGACCATTGTAAACAATAAACTGACACAAAGACATTAATTAGTATCAGTTGACATACAACAACGTAGGAACGGTCCTCTTTCTCCACACTTGTAAACACTGGGGCGGAGTTTCGCGTTCGTGTTCTGTGACCTCTTGACGTCATGACGTATTGCGTGGGGTCGCGCTGGCGCATCACGACCAGATCTAGACAAGAAATTGTGCTTAAAAAGTGTATATTTGTTATTTTTCTTGTCAAAAATGACAATCTTTTTGCTAGATAAGACACTTATGCCTCGTTTGGGATCGTTTATAGTCCTTTGAAACTTCGTTGAAAAAAACTGTTAAGTGTTGAGTTAAGTGTTAATTGTTGGTGTCTATTAAAGTCCATTTAAATGAGAAAAATCCTGCAATGTTTTCCTCAAAAACATAATTTCTTCTCGACTGAACAAAGAAAGACATCAACATTTTGGATGACATGGTGGTGAGTAAATTATCTGGATTTTTCTTTTAAGAAAATGGAATATTCCTTTAAGTAACATGAGAATGTAATAAAATACAAATGTGACAGCTTTGCTTTTTGAAATGCATAATTTTTATTGTTTTTTAAGGTGCACTGTGAAAATGTATGTCCTTTGTGATTTTAAAGAGGATAAGGTCTGATTTAAAGAAGTCACACAGACTGCTAAATGCAAACACTGATATTTCACAGCTCCACCATCAGTCGGTCATGTGACTGAGGGTGTGAACACAGACATGCGTCATCCGACAGTACCAGAGCAACTCCATGGCACCACTGGCATACCCACAAGCTTTCTGATTTTACAGCAGTGTGTGAATCATCTAATGCAATATGAATACAATATAAAACCAATATTATTGCTCAGAGAACTGATCTGTCATAGCTTATGACATTTATAGTGATTGGGGTTATGTTTCTTTGAAATAAAGCCTACATTTTGTATCTATGTTATTCATAAAATTCTTAAATGAGATAAACGTGCAGTAAGTGATGGCGAGTAAGAGCATTAAGTTAAAAAATATTCCACTTTCATAAAACCGGGGTTCCCACACTTTAGTTAACTTCAAATTCAAGGACCTTTCAAGGACTTTCCAGGTCCAATACCCTCAAATTCAAGGACTAAATGTGGGGACACATTTGAAGTGAGAGCAAGGTTACATCATGTTACCTTTTAAGATACATTGTTACAGTTCCCTTTTGAGGGAACTCACGCTGCGTCACTGCAGTGACACTTTGTGGACGCCTCCAGTGGTAAGTGCATCTGAATGTGTATATCAAATTCAACCAATGGTGAGGCTTAACGACAAAGACAGGGTGATGCAGGAGCCAGGAAGTATATCGCTATCTGAAATATTGCCAAAGATGGCGTTACAGGGACGCAGGAAGTATAGCAGGGGAGAAGCAGCGTCTCGTTCCCTTCTCAGGGAACAACAGTTACATACGTAACCCGAGACGTTTCCATGTAACAAACACAACTATGCAAAAAAAGCATTTTGGTATGAACCAACATTCGCATACAGAAGATATAAGCATTTAAAGCGAATAAAATAGATTCAAGCCCTTTCAATGATCAGTATCTATGTGTGTATATTTTCAAAAATCTTCAAGGGCCTTGAATTATTTCCCCCAGATTCACAAACTTTCAAAGATTTTAAGGACCCGTGGGAACCCTGTAAAACAAAAATCCCAGTAATTTACTAATAACCATGTCATCCAAGATGTTTATGTCTTTCTTTATTCAGTCGAGAAGAAATTCAGTTTTTTGAGGAAAACATTCCAGGATTTTTCTCTATATAGTGGATTATCAGACTACAAAAGTGGAATATTCCTTTAAGAATAACTATAGCTAAAAAACAAACGGTGCTATATAGCACCAAAACTGTTGCTTTGGATCGTAACCATAGAAGAACCATTTTTAGTGCCATATAGCACCGGTTAGGCACCAGTGAAGCACCTGTGTAGAACCATATAGGGGCCATATAGCACCACTATAGCACCACATATGGTTCTACATAGCACTATATGGTTCTACACAGGTGCTTCACTGGTGCTTCACCGGTGCTATATGGCACTAAAAACGGTTCTTCTATGATTACAAGCAAAGAACCACTTTTGGTGCTATATAGCACCGTTTGTTTTTAGAGTGTAACTCATAAAACATTTGTGATTTTGTTTTGTTTCTTATGCTGTATATTTTTCTTATGGTGCACATTTTATGCTGTGCTGCAAAACAGTTGTTAAATTTTCCAGCTAAACCAGCTGGTCACCAGCTTAGCCAGCCTGGGTGACATGTTAGATCAGCTTAAAACAGCTAATTATCTTCACTCTAAAAAAACAAACGGTGCTATATAGAACCAAACTGTTGCTTTGGATCATAATTATAGAAGAACCGTTTTTAGTGCCATATAGCACCGGTGAAGCACCAGTGAAGCACCTGTGTAGAACCATATAGGGGCCATATAGAACCACTATAGCACCAAATATGGTTCTACATAGCACTATATGGTTCTACACAGGTGCTTCACTGGTGCTTCACCGGTGCTATATGGCACTAAAAACGGTTCTTCTATGATTACGAGCAAAGAACCACTTTTGGTGCTATATAGCACCGTTTGTTTTTAGAGTGTTATGTTGGATTTTTTTATTTGTTTTAAGCACTGTTTACACTGCTTTAGATAATGCTGCAAATGATCAGGCCACATTTTTTGGTGATGCAAGCTGTCAGCTCATCTTGTCCTCACAATGGGCTGACAGCCATGAAGATACAGTAGGCACAGATAGACATTACTGCAATGCAGTAGTAGGGTCTGATATCTCACCCTGTCCTCAATGGGCCCAATGGCTTTCAACACACAAACCCTGCACAGAAGATGCCCATAGGGGCCAAATGTGAACAAAAATCGGCACTTGCAATTTGTCCGGTGACATTTTTATAAATAAACATGTGTTGTTGACCTCATGCAGCGCTTGCAGAGCCATGTAGACATGCTACTGACCTTCAAATGCAGTGATGCAGGGCACATTTGTTAGGGAGACCTGAACAACCTGACAACATAAAGACTTCTGCAATGTTGTGCTGTGATTTTACACGCAACACCTGACTGCATTAATAAATGCTTTGGCTTATGCGGTTAACCACACTTCTTGAATTTAAAGAGAAGGTCTGTGTTGTAGTGCTAACCACACAGATGCTTTGTGTACAGACAGTGACTGCTAAGTAGGCGGGGCCACTTGCATTATGTCAGAGCTGCAGGAAAGGGGAGGGGCTTAGGGCAGGTGCCTGGAGACGACTGACCTCCTCTTCCTCCTCAGAGAGATAGAGAGAGAGAGAGAGAGAGAGAAAGAGCAGAGGGGGG